>NC_056743.1:1286628277-1286635777 GCF_019279795.1 Protopterus annectens | reverse complement strand
AGATTTCACAATTACATTTCCAAGAAAGCATTGGGACAACTGCATACTGCATACTGAAGTAATATCAGAAGGTTATGGGGGTATTTAGTCTTTGTAGGTAGTTGGTTATATGTTGTATAAATGCATCTGTATACCCCTTACTTATGAATAGACAAGTGTAGTCTGTGTAAATATGTATTTCAGTTTGATTGTGTTTTTGCATGTGGGTGTCCTTATGTATAGAGAACTGCAATGTAGCATAATTTACTTAAGTACAGAAGCTTAATCTGTATCTTACCAACTTTCAGATGATTAATAGCTCTCTATAACAATATTTGGTACTTACGTATTATCGCAACCAGATTTTTCACGGGAATACCGATTGATTCCCGATCCTGAAATATGTTTCATTATGATTTTAAAATGTAACATGGTGTGTTTTCTTTAACAGTACATGCTGTTTTCTGGACTGTTATCAATACAATGTAGAAAACCTAATGTTGCTGTTTGTTTATGCAGTGTACTGACAGCATGCCACTTATTGCAACTACAGCCGCTGAACATTCCCTTTTTCCTGCCAGCAAATGTGTTCAAATAAAGGTAATAATTACATTTTCCCATCACAGCTGTGTCATTCTTTTAATGTGAGTGGTACAACACTCTGTTTAGCTTACTTTCAGAAATATGTACCGTGACATGCAGCTTTCCCAGAAAATAAGACTGTTTAGAAGCAGGACTAACTGCACATGCTGAGAAATTCGCAGCACAAACAGAGAAACATACAAAGAGCAATCAACATCATTGCAGCAGTACTGACATGCATAATCAATATCTGGTTTTGTCCAAACATGCCAGTCCAGAAAACAGCCTGTACTGTTAAAAAAAGCACACCATGTGACATTTTATGGGGCTTACCTTCAATCACAGAGCATCCGTGACAATTCAAGCATGTGTCTGTAATGCAAGCAAAAAATGAAGATGCCTTTATCAATAATTTCTGTTCCTGAAGGTAAGCCTGATTTGTTGGCCACCAGTAAAGATGTGGAATAACACCTTACAGTGTTTCATGCGGCCCTTTGTAGTGAACAAGGCGATTTTTGCAACAGCGAAAATCTGGTTCCAATAATACGCAAGTGCCCAACATTTTAATACACTGCCAGATATTATATATGGCACATTTCATTCTCTGTTTGCAATGCTATCAGCTTCAGTCATTCTATGCATTTGTAAGTATTCTGTATTCCACCAATAGTCTTTATGCTTAACTACCTCTTTGTATTATATCTCAGGTCTTCCATTATCTATAGATCACCCATGCTCTATGCGTTTGTTATATATTTCTTTATGAGATTAAACCTTTAGGCGTGCCACTGTCTGTTGCAAGAAGCAGATCAGTTATTTTACTTATTAGATCTTATTTAATGAAGCTATCTATTCTTGTGAAGAATCTGTATTCTGAGGGAGCCCTGGTAAAAAAATATAAGATAGCCCTTGAGCAATGCAAAAGTTATAAAATGTCAGAAATATAAGCCATAGCTAGAAAAGATGTTAATGGTTTGTACTTGCATAGATGAATGTGGATATGAAACAATATATTAGGTCAGTGACAATAATGGATCAGTTAAGGAAAGTAACCTTTTAAAATATCAGGACTCACAATGCCAAGTCCTGAAATGTTTAGACTGAATAATCAAAATCCATTTTGACAGTGTGTAAATATTTGTCTGTACAATATAACAGGTAGCATGTTACAGAACCAGAGAAACTTTAGAAGAAATTGCATTGCTGTAATAGGTATTTCTTTGTTTATCATAAGTATTCAGCATAACTGTCTAACTCATTATTAAAGTTATACTATTTTTTCAGCTTTTCATGGCACATTAAAAAGAGTAATATTGTTTTAAAGAAACATTTTCATCACTATAAATGGCATAGTTTTCTGCATTGTGATTGTCTGCTACATGAGTATATTATATTTACACTGTACTTATATAAAGGATACAACTTTCACTGAACTATAATTAGGCTGACCACAATTTGTCACTAAACAGACATTAGCACCAGGTGTCTTTAAGTCTGCAGATGTCTTCTTTTTCTTCTTGCCACTGCATTCTTCTTTCCTTTTCTTCTTTTCATTATTTCACTGTTTAAAATATAACATGTAAAACTACATGAATATGTTTTAAAATTAACTAGATTGATCTTAAATGTTCTATTTTTGTGTTTCTGTTGCTCATTTTAATATTCTAAAAGTTCACTTCCTGTAAATTAGGGTGAAAGTTCAAAATGCATTTCCTGCAGCACAGGCAGCTTGAATATGGAATCTAGACTGTTATAAATTGAAAAACAGCTCAATGTATGTGTAAAAAAAACATTCTAAAGCAATTTAACTAACACTATGTGGGAAAAGGGACTGACAAGAAGCAGTTACTGTAAAAAAATCAGTCAATAGCATTTCTAGTTCTTTGAATAAGAGGCCAGGTAATGAGCAAACACCACACAAGTTAAACCTATCAAAAGAAAGTGATGTATATAAATGATTTTCATGCAGACAAAACCACTCCACACAATACCCACTGCAATTATATAAAGCTTATCACATACAACAACATTCATCAGATAGAATAACCAAACATAAAAAAATGATTACTTGAAATTATGTATAGAAGGTATATATAAATTTAGTGGGTTGTTTAAACCTGTTAATACACACTAATCTCTATGTTAGAAAATAATGTTTGAGAGGATTTAAATAAAATAATAATGAGACTTATATGTAATCTCTCTCTATACACACACACACACACACACACACACACACACACACACACACACACACACACACACACACACACACACACACACACACACACACACACACTACTCTCAATGTTTGAAAATAATGTTAGAGAGAATTAAAATAAAATAATAAAGGGACATAAGCAATAGTAATTTGTGTCTTTCAGATTTTCCCGGTTAGGGGTCGCCACAGCAGAACTCCGGTCCACTAATGATTGGTAGTGGATTTTTACATACTGGGTTACCAGCCCTGACGCACAACCTTCAATGAAGGCATGCCCCATTCATGTATGCCTCCACACGGAAGCCGCTCTAGCTGAGAATCGAACGGGACAACGTCTTGCTATGAGGCGACAATGCTACCGCAGCACCACCACCACAGTATATATCAAAATACCTTTTCTATAGTATCCGAAATAATGTATATATGCTATTATTACTATTACATAAGCAATAGTAATAATAGCATATATACATTATTTTGGATACTATAGAAAAGGTATTTTGATAAAGTATAACTTTTTTTTGTTTGTTCTACCTTGTATTTGATGATGAACTGTAATAGATGACAAAACTGAATACCTGTGAGAAAGCTATTTCGGTAAAATAGAAAATGAGAACAACATTATCTTTCTTTAATATTTTACTTTTTTGTCTTTCAAAGACCAGTCATTTCTTGTTGCTTGTCTCTTTAAGATGACAAGAGTCCAATCCTTATTTTCTGACTGATAAAAAAAGTTTCTTTTTCTGAGAAAAGTCCACTGCAACTTCTAGAGAATTAAGTTTTGTTTTCTGGCCTTCTGGTAAAAAAAATCCTAATTCTGGCTGGAAAAAAATAGTTGAGCTTTAATATTTAGCTTCTTTAAGATGTTTTATGCATGGAACACATGATTTACTTTTGGTCACAGCAGATGCAGTATAGTCACTGTCAAACCAGATAGTGTTGCTATTTAGTTTTATCAGAGATTTAGCCCAAGCAGTCTTCAGTAACAGGTACATGTCTTGACTGGAGAGAAATTTCACAATAATAGATCTGGGACAGGAGGGTTTTTCTTCAAAGAAGAAGTCAAAAGAGATCTACAGACTCAATACCAAAAGAGAGAGCTTCTGGTAGATTTATAATTGTAGGCATCCAGATAGTTACAAACTGCAACATATTGTCTCCGTCTTCCTTTCCTAGTATTCCATATATCTTAATATTATTTATTCTAGATCTACTTTCTAGACCCTCTAGTTTTTCTATAAACAAAGTATTTTGTTTTAACAGGAATTCTGTTTGACTGATGACTCTCACTTTCTGCTGTTCTGCTATCCAGGTCATTTAATGTGTCTTCTATTGTTCATTTCTGAACAGATTGTTGTTTTATGATCTATATTAACTTTTTTGCTTGTTTCTTGGAGTCTTCTTTTATGTTGTCCGTTTTTATCTCGAGTTTATCAAATTTAATAGAAAGCTCCTGGACATTGCCCATTGTAGACTGTAGTTCACTTTTCACTGAGTTGTCTTGAGAGTTCACATTTGAGTGGCTTGTTCTGTCACAGTAGTCAATAAAACTTCTGACAGGAAAAAAATCAAAGAAAAAACATAAAACCTTGATTTTTCTTTCAAATAGTTGTCCAAGGTTGTTTAATAGACTCAAAATGTGTAAGAAAATAAGTTTTTGTTAAGTTCGTATAATAAAATCCTGTCACAAAAAAAAAATAAAGCAGAGCTAAGACTTTGTGCTGTTATCAGTTTGCCGCCTTGACCATGCCCATGAAGGGCCTGTGTAATAAGTTTATAGGTTTCTATCGATGGTTTGTCAGTGACTTGTTAATGGTGTGGGAAGGACCCTTGGATGGATTGAGGTTATTCCATAAGGATCTTAATAATACCACTACCTTTTTGAAATTCACTATGAGTTTCTCCTATGAAGAGATTGATTTCTTGGATATAAAAGTAATGAAGCATATAGGAGGTGCTGTCAGCATGATGGTGCATAGAAAGAAGTGTAGCAGGAATAACTTACTACATAAAAGAAGTATGCATACCTCCCACATTTTTTATAATGTCGTGAAGGGACACTGGATGAGACTCTCCAAACTGAGTGTGGATGAGGGAGTTTTTAGGCATGAACTAATGAATTTACAGACTTGGTTTATTAGCAGAGGTTACAATACAAAAAGGGTCAATAATATTTTAACACAGATACAAGAAATGAGATATACTGAGGCTAACCCTATTTTTCTTGCAAGGATAGTATGGACAAACGTGAGAAAATGGTTAGGAAGCCAGGAGGAACAATGAGGATGCTGGTTTTATATTCCAGTAATGTAACACAAGCTTTAAATGTTTATAGGAGGTTTTGGCCCATTCTTACTGCCGATGAAGAAATTAGAAAGATTGTGGGTCCCAACCCTAGTTTCATATTTAAGAATATGAAATCCTTGAAACAGTTATTATGCTACCCTAAGAACATAGGAGTTAGTAAGGACATACACAATGCAGTGGTTATATTACCCTGCTCTAAATGTAATTACTGTAAATTTATTGACATGTACAGGCAATTCTTCCATCCAGACCTGAATAGGAATTTTATTTTTAAGATAGGAGCTAATTGTAGTAGCATCCATGTGGCCTATCTGGGACATTGTATTACATGCAGGTCATTTTATATAGGTAAGAGAGATAGGAGGCTGACAGAATAAGGGAACACTTGTATTCCATTAGTAATAAGATAACCACTAATGCTCTAGAAAAACTTGTTATGGATAATGATACAACATATCAGTTTAGGTTTTTGGTTATTGGAAGAACAATAGTAGATGAGAAGTTAGGAGATATTAGGAATAAAACAGAGGCGGCTAAGACTAGATGGATAGTGAGAATGAGAGTAGATAGTGGCAGAGGCCTGAATGATTGAAAGTAAGACCTTTGTTTAGGTAGGTTTTTATTTTATTATGTGGAACTGTAATAAAATAAAAAATATATATGTAACCACATTTTATATAGCTTTAGACTATTTGTGCGTATAGCAATAGAATCTCCTATATGCATAAGAGCATCATAGGTTGTATGTTTGTATATATGGTTTTATATTTTGTATATATATTTTATAGGTATATTTTTATACATTTTCATATTGTCAGTGATTGATCGTAGATGGTATATATATATATATATATATATATATATATATATATATATATATATATATATATATATATATATATATATATATATATACACACACACATACATATTATTATTTTTGTCCTTGTTTTTATGCTTGTGTTTTTATATTTGTTTTTTTTTTGCCTGTGTTTTTTAGGTTATGTGTTTGAATAAATCTCTTTGTAAAATATAAATGTTCATGCATGTTTTATAAATATATATATATATATATATATATATATATATATATATATATATATATATATTTATGTGTGTGTGTGTGTGTGTGTGTGTGTATATATATATATATATATATATATATATATATATATATATATATATATATATTTATTTTTTTTTTTTGAGTTTATAGTGCTTCAGTAGATAACAGGTTTGAGCTCCTTTAATACTGTAATTTAATTATTCTGGAGTAAGTAGGGGAAGTGATATATTACTGTTTAAGAAAGGGTTTATGCTGTGTTCATTAACGTCTGAAGAAGCAGTTTTGTAACCATGAAACCTCTTAGTTTGTTGTTTGAATAAATTGATTTGCACTAACCTGAATCTGTCTTCATTTTTTACTGCCCTTTTGTGGATATTTGGACTGATAGCTGTCCACGTTTGTTTAAAAGACTCAAAATGTATAAGAGAATAAGTTCTTGTCAAGTTTGTATAATAAAACCCTGTCACAAAAAAGAAAATAATACAGCGCTGTTAGCAGTTTGCCACCTTGACCATGCCTCCTCAAAAAAGTATTTTACAATATAGAAAATTACAGTTGGATAATAGTTACTTAGAACATTGTATTGAGAGAGGGTTTGTCCCTCAAGGGCTCTTGTTTTGGACGTTTCCTAATGGCTTAAATTATGACCTAGCCCTTAATAAGGAATTAACGGATCTATTTAACCATACTGTCATTACTGTTATGAAAATAATCATTAGGTAAATGAATAAGACAATGGATTCTTTGAAAGCTGAGATTAATATGCCTGGTGGTATTATTAAATCAGATTTATTATTTGACTATTATTCTGCTTATTTTAGGACTTTTGCAAATGTCAACAGTCAGATTAATACAATTAAAGAAAGGAGGATAAGAAATTAGATTGGGATGCAAAGCCTATCACAATAATACATCTTATCCCTCTGAAGTCAACAACAGGGGGCAAATGGCAGATCATAACCACAATCATATTGATGAACCAGACAAATGCACCTCTGCAGTTGTGAATCAAGAACAATAATGGATTAAAGCTGCTGCGAATACTGTTCTTAATTCTGACTTGAAATTTCTCCCACTTTTGGAAACCAGTACTCAGGTGCCGAGAAAGGATCAGTCTCCTTGGAACATTTGGTAGCCACAAACCTTGAGGGGAAAGCTGAGAGGTGCGAGATCACAAAGAAGAGGGAGAATCAGGAGATAGCACGTATTTTATCAAATGAAACACCCTTACAAAAGATGGCTATTGCATTTGTAAAAGTGGATTTAGAATTTGCAGTTTTATGCATGAAAAGATAACTGATGTGCATTTTGAGCACTTTATAAAAGGTTTTACTTTTGTTCCCTG
>NC_056743.1:1286420777-1286625777 GCF_019279795.1 Protopterus annectens | reverse complement strand
CGACATGGGAAATGTGAGAGTGTGGATCGGTATGTGTTCGATAGTGAGGGATTTAGGGTTAGGGTGCGGGTAAGGTAAGTGTGCGATAGTGAGGGACTTAGGGTTAGGGTGCGGGTACGGTAAGTGTGCGATAGTGAGGGATTTAGGGTTAGGGTGTGGGTGAGATGTGTGTGCAATAGTGAGGGATTTAGGGTTAGGGTACGTGTAAGGTAAGTGTGCGATAGTGAGGGACTTAGGGTTAGGGTGCGGGTAAGGTATGTGTGCGATAGTGAGGGATTTAGGGTTAGGGTGTGGGTGAGATGTGTGTGCAATAGTGAGGGATTTAGGGTTAGGGTACGTGTAAGGTAAGTGTGCGATAGTGAGGGACTTAGGGTTAGGGTGCGGGTAAGGTATGTGTGCGATAGTGAGGGACTTGAGGGTTAGGGGTGGATTAAGTGAGTTAGGGTTAAGGTGCAGGTAAGGTAAGTGTGCGATAGTGATGGACCTTAAGGTTAGGGTTTGGGTTAAGGTTAGTGCATAGACAGTTGTGTGTAAGGTGTAGTATAGTTTTTTAGGTTGTTGGTGTGCTTGTGTTGTGTGTGTGTGTGTTTTGTGGAACAGCAAACGTTTTGTTTTGTTAACTGTTGGGATTGTGGTTTGTCGGGCATGTGAACTTTTGTGTTTTTGTGGTTTCGTTCTTGTGGTGTCGGTGTTGTGGTTGTCAGTGTTGTGTACTGTCGGTTTAGTGTAGTAGACCTATATATATATATATATATATATATATATATATATATATATATATATATATATATATACACACACACACACACACACACACACACACACACACACACACACATATATACATGTATAGACATATATATATATATATATATATATATATATATATATATATATATATATATATATACCCAAACACCAATACATGTGCACACAACTTAAAGCGGTGCTCGGACAAAACCGAATAACACAGTTCCACAAAATCCGGCACTCGCAAATCAACTTCACTTCACAAAGCCCTATAACTCGATTAGAGCAAGAAAAGGACCAAAAACACAAGTAAGTGTATAAAAAGTTTTTACTGTAGAACAAACATTTAGGCAACCTGTACACAGCGACAATCTAGCTGTAACACAACACAGACCAGTGACCGGTTTCGCCCGCTGGCATCATCAGCTGATTCGTGAGTGCTGGATTTTGTGTGTGTATATATGAGTCTACTTCCGAAGACTGAAAAACCAAAAGACTGAATCTCATAATACTGAAAACTCAAAATTCTGAAAGCATTACTAATGCAGGGAGAAGTCCCCCTTCACCACTCATGTTGGGGGCTATGCCCCCCACACCCCCTGCTAATTATATATACCATATACACCAACTCCAAGATCGCACAACAGAGTAGAAGGGGCAAATTCCATCCTTCAGTATTTTGAGTTTTTAGTATTTTGAGATTCAGTCTTTTGGTTTTTCAATCTTCTGAAGTAGATTGTAAGTCATTATTTTTGTCTCTACATTCTGAAGTCTGGTGTTGTGGGATTCGAGATTTAGAAGGGGATCCGTGTTTGTGTGTGTGTGTGTGTGTGTGTGTGTATATGTATGTATATATATATATATATATATATATATATATATATATATATATATATATAATACTAAATTATACTAAAGTGGTAAAAACATACACACACACACACACACACACACACACACACACACACACACACACACACACACACACACACACACACACACATATATATATATATATATATATACACACACACACACACACACATACACACACACACACACACACACACACACACACACACACACACACACACACACACACACGTACATATACATATATATATTTATATATACATCCATACATAGATATTTATACATACATCCATCCATCTATATATATATATATATATATATATATATATATATATATATATATATGTATATGTATATATAAACTAACAATGGAGTCATCAAGGAAGCAAGATAAAACTGAAAATCCACAAAACACCTTATTCAAAAGACTGCTACCAGCACAATTCTGAAAAAAAAAAAAAAACACCAGATAAATAAGCACTTTCTTTTATTGTGAATCCAAGAACTGCATCAGAAAAATCTGGTGTATAACACATGATCATTTAAATACTATTAGTTAGTCTGATGTAATGAACTACAGCCCAGCAGAAACACTCAGAACATTTTGAACCGATACCATCTAGATTTAAAGAAACAAGCACCTACAGCAGGTCTGTATAGTATTCACAACACCGTGTGACAACAATTCTATTAAATGTTAAAAAGTAAGTTTATATATATATATATATATATATATATATATATATATATATATATATATATATATATATATATATATGAAGTAAATCAACCATAACATTAAACAAATCTGTTTCTTACAATACATTTGATATTGATTACTTCATTCAATCCAGGAAACTGATATACTGTATGTAAAATTTACCTTTTAAGTACAAAAACTTCCAGTACATTATTACAGCTACTAGTGAAGGGGGTAGTGTCAACTTTCTCTAATGCAAAGAAATGAAACTTACAAAACCCCAAACAGCTGACACTGTTTGGCTAAAGCATTAGATAAATCTTTATTTTTCATAGCCGCTAAATGTTCAGAAATACTTTGTTTTCAAATGCTTTTTCCAACCTAAAACTGTTGCCAGGTACCACATGTAGCCAAATATACTATATGTTGGCTTGAACAGTTATATCTGCTTTTAGAGACAAAATTCCTTCCCAAGTGCTGGAAATATACACTACCAGTGCTTGTAATATATCAGCACTGTTTGCATGATAAACAAGAAGCATCCCAACAGATTGTGTTGGAATAACCTGTTCGATCTTAACATTCCTCTTGAAAACTTGTTTCAAGTTACCAGTTGTTTTACAAAAAAATTTAGGGAATTCATCAACAATGTAAACTCCAATAGCCAGCACTCATCCACCGTGAAAAAAAAAACAGCACCAACTCACAAAAGTCCAATGCACAAAGTACTTTATTTTAATATAAACTGTTATTACAGCATACCGTTTTCGACTAAACCAGCCTTCTTCAGTGTTTAACTATCAAGACAGTGTAACATCCCTTAAATAACAACACCTTAACAATGATTTCTTAATTACAGAGCGTCATTTAGACCTGGAGAGAATAATGCACTTAACCTAATAATCCAACCCTCCTCTTTTTTTTGTTCAAAATACTATGCCAACCCACCTTATAGAGTCTATCTAACACAATTTTATCGATATTAGTATATTTAAACTTCACTGTTTTATGATGTAACAGATGCTTAAACAATTCACTAACAATACTAGCCAGTTCTGGGTTACCCAATATGATTTTCCTGTTGGATTGTAAGATGTGTCTAATACCAGGGCTGTCAACACTTATTGGTAAGGGAGACATTCTTTAGCTTAATTTTGCTTGCCACACTTTATTTCAACCATTTTTACAAGCTTTGGTATTTAATTTAACTGTATTCTATGATTTTTGCCTACTGCACTTTATTGAATAATTTTGTCAACTGCATTTACTGTTGTAGGCTACACACGCAAGTGTGCTAGCCTTTTTGTGCCTTAAAAGTGAATTTTATTACTGCGTTTACTGTATTTTTGATTCTGTAACAAAAAAAAAATGAAAAAAAAAACCCTCAAAAATCTACTTGCTCATTTCCTGCCTTTTTCTCTAACTAAAATAGTTCAGATGTCAGATTTGCTGATTTCAGGACTGTATTTTGTGTTTCTGAGTTGTCCAGACCTTGCTGAGATAGAAGGAAGTCTTTCTGCTTGTCACTGGGAGTGGTAAGCTCTGAGCAGCCTATCTATTGCTAGAGGAGTGGTTTCCAGCTCAGGAATGTATCTTATTGGCCGTTTTGGGCTGCTTCTATCCCTTTTAACTTTATAGGTTCATAGGTTCATACTAGGCTATCTGCCCTAGGGCATTTATAAGCCTAGCCAGAGTGTGCTTGGCTTTCGCCACCCATTTTAAATTAATTTTGCTATGCCCTTTTTCGAGGTTAGTATACTGTGCCTCTGTCTAACAGTGACACAGAAGTGATACCCGAGGTAAACCTACGAACTCCCATCCACTCATCAAGATTCCTCTTGAAGAGAGTCAATGAGGGACTCTGCCTAACCTGGACTGGGATTTTATTCCAGAGTGAAGGGAGCCTCTGGGTTATGAATCTGTCCCTCCAGCATGTCCCATTTATTTCAGTGCTGAGGTTCAAGTCTCTCAAGCGCGTAGCTCAATGGGATTTGGATTTTCTGAGGTGCAGCATGTCCATTAATTCCGGGTTGGACATGGCTTTATACGTCAGGCACAGATCGCCTCTGAGCAGGCGGTATGCCACTGAGTAGAGCTGGAGTTTCTTTAACTGGGCAGCATATGGCATCTGTTTGAGCCCTTTGATCCTCTTGGTGAGGTACTTTTGGGGTCTTTCCAGTTGCTGCAGGTGTCTGGTAAGGTACATCCCAAAAGGGGCATTGTACTCAATTATGGGCCTGATGAGGGATGAGTAAAGAGGCATGATGACCTCCCCTGATCTAGATGTGAATCCCTTCATGATTAGGTGGGCTATATAAAATGTTTTTCTAACCACTTTGGCCACGTGGTTGTCAAATGAGAGATTGCTATCAACTTGGGTCCCCAGGTCCCTAATTACTTCTTCTGTACTTAGTGGATTACCACCTATGTGATAATTTGTGGGCACTTTGTTTTTGCCAAAGGGGATGACTATACACGTTTTGGCGTTTAGCTTGAGGCCATGGCTCTAGCACCAATTGTCTGTTTCTATGAGGCCTTTTTGGAGGATGCTTGTGTCGCCTGGAGAGTCGATTATGGCACCCAGTTTGCAGTCATCTGTGAACTTGGTCAGCCACAGTCCTTCCATGTTGGCCTGTACCTCCGAGAAATATATACCGAACAAGAGAGGTCCCAGGACTGAGCCTTGTGGGACGCCACTTGTAACTGGTTTGGAGTATGACACCGCTCCAGCAATTCTAATCATGTGGGTTCTGTCCTTGAGCCAGTTTGCAACCCATCTAGTGACATAGGGGTTTATATTTAAGTTGGTGAGCTTATTTATAATGCCCGAGTGGGGTATTGTATCGAAGGGTTTTGCGAGGTCCAGGTAGGCTGTGTGGACCACCTTCCCCACGTCAATGGCCTTGGTGACTGTTTCCAAGAAACTGACCAGGTTTAAGAGGCAGGATCTGCCCTTAACAAAGCTGAACTGAGTAGGATCCAGTGTCTGTAGGTCCCCAATATCTTTATTTATGAGGTCCATGATGATCCTTTCCATAGCTTTGCAGACCAAGCTAGTCAGGCTTATGGGGCGATAGTTTCCAGGATCCATTGAGGCACCACCTTTGTGGAGAGGGACCACTGTTGCTGTACGCCACTCTTTGGGTACATATCCTGTAGTCAGGCTGAGATTGAACAGTAGTTTTATGTTTGGGTTTAGCTCTTCTTGGAGTTCATGAAGGACGCAGCCCGGGACACCATCTGGTCCCATTGATGCTGTGTTTTTTGCTTTGGAGAGGGCGGCTCTTACCTGAGCATCTGAGATGTCAGGGGGGCAGCACTCTGCTGGGATAGATATTTGCCCTTTCAGTGGGGGGGGGGGGTTTGCGCTGAACCTGTCAGCTAGGATGTTGGGAATGTCTGTGGGTTCGGTGTATTTTTTGTCATTTTGGACTAATTCTGAGCATATCTGGGAATTCCCACCCAGGTTCCTAACATAACTAAAGAAAGCCTTGTGATTATCCTTAGTGTCCTGTGCAATTTTTCTCTCGAAGCTGGCCTTAGACGATTTTATGAGTGCCCGTAGTTTTTTGCTGTCAAAGGAAAAATATACTTTAAAAATGATCAAAACACGGTAGGTTCAGATTAAGGCACTTTAATCTTGCAGCAAGGAGACAAAAACATGCTACTACAGAGTTTGTCTAACTAGAAACAGGAAATACTTTCACTTTTATACATTCTCTAACTAGACATGGCCTACCAATCTGACGTAATAAATTACCAGTCTTTTCATCATCATTTGTTGACCATCAGTCCCATGAATTTCTGCTGATTTATCAAGTTTTGTGAGAAACTTCCTGAAGAAAACAATGTGGCCTTGATTACCACCAGTTAGATACATGTTATGTTACCATTCAAGGTACTATGGCTAATTCAAGCACAATGCTAACAGTTCATTTCTCTAATAATCCTTTGTCTACTTTATCTCTAAGCTTCTGCAGCTGTACATGTTCCCATGCTTTGAACAAAGCTGATTGCTTAGAATCATTACATTTACAGAATATAATATTGTTCATTCATTCGTTCCTGACCTAGCAGATAAGCACCTGCTTCTCAAGTACATTTCCAAAAGGCATAAACATGAATATTGCTGTGCTAGCAATTACTAGGTCAGAGGGCATCTTGCAAGTTTCAGAAAGCATACTGCAGTTTTCAAAAAGCATCTTTTTCAGTCTCATATGAAACTCAATTTATATATAACACAGTGCATGTAAAATAGAATGACTATTAATTAGCATTAAGCATACACACATTAATACATATTTTTCTAACATTTGCTAATACTGATCAGAGATGCCTTCCCTTTTTGGGATTTTGCTTTATCATGTAGTAGCTTCCTCCTTCTATTGTATAGTTTTTTTATGGCTGGGGTCCACCAGACAGGACGTCTACCTTTGGAGGATTGGGTCTTGGTTTTATTTGGGATTGCATGATCCATGCATTCCTGAAGGTGATCATAGAATGCGTTTATAAAGGATTCTGTTGTCTGGGCCGTATTTTCCACAGGCCCAGGGACTTTGAAGGATTGCACCTCAGTTTTGAGCAGTGTGAAATTTGCTTTAGAGAAGTTTTTCACTGTGGTTTTCTGGGCAGGGGGTGGGGTCGGGATGTGAATATCCAGTGAGATTAGTTTATGGTCTGATTTTACCAGTGAGGGATACACTTCTGGTCTGGAACACAGAGTCCCCATGTTGGTGATGACCAGGTCCGGTATGTTTTCCCCTCTTGTGGGAGTGGTAACAAGTTGTTCCATAGCATTTGAGTTTATAAATTCTAGGAACCTTTGGGCTAGGGTGTTGGAGCTAGAGTAATGCTCCCAGTCTATGTTTGGGTAGTTGAAGTCGCCCAGTATAATGGTGTTTGGAGAGACCTTCATATTTTCCAGTGTTCTCAGGAAGGCCGAGTGGGGTTCCTGGGTTTGGGAGGGTGGTCTGTAGCAGGCTATAAACTGGAAGGCAGTTTTACCCACTGTTAGTTGCACATGGATAGTCTCTGATGCTTCGTGCTGTGCCACCAAACTGGAGGTGTGGGTATATTTGACGAATATTGATACTCCCCCTCCTTTTGTGGTTCGGTCCAAGTTTTGGGGCCGAAAAGCATGGTATGAAGTATAACCTGGTAGTGCTGGGGTGCTCTCGGGAGCCTTGAACCAGGTTTCTGTACAGATATCAATGTTCTCCATGCTAAGGAGAGTTTCGAGTGCGTGCATCTTGAGGTTTAGACTTCTGGCGTTGAGTAGCATTACTCTTAGTTTCTTATCCCTTGTGATACCTATGGAGGTGGGTTTGTCTTTTGGGCCTTGCCTAAAAAAGGCACTATGGGGGTAGCAAGAGCCTTTGCCAATATCCAAAAGCCCAGGGGTGACAGGTGCAAGCCGTCCCTAGCGAAGCATCGTGGATTGTCGAGCATGTCATCCCAGGCTGACAGGCATTGGATCCCCTTTGAATGACACCAATACTTAAGCCAATTGTTGAAATTGATCATCTTGTCTTCATATTGTGGCATCATTCTTGGTGAGGGTAAGATGCTACTCAAGGTCAGGGTCATACCGGCCTGGACTACATGCTCAGAGAGCTCATCTATGTCTCTTTTCATGTAGTCCAGGGAGGTACGTCTCAGGTCATTCACACCAGCATGGACAATGACTGAGTCATATTTGTACTTGCCTTGGAGTGACCTGAGTGCTTGTGTTATGTGGCAGATCCTAGCACCTGACAGGCAGCTCACCGTGACCTTCTCCTTGTTCAGCCTGGTGAGCGGGACATCAGTGTGCCTGACGATAGAGTCACCTATTACAAGTGTATCAGGTGTGTTTAGCCTTAAGGGCTGTGACTGTTCAGCACACTGACTTTGTGAGCTATGTGTTGCACGTGTTTTGTTTTGGGGTAGCGGTTGCTTGGGTGTCTGCTTTGGAGGTCTCTGCTGCTTAGGCAGATTTTTATTTAGAGCCTCCGAGTATGTTTTTGTGTGTTTATGTGTTTGATTTGCTGTCGTGGTAGGTCTATGTGAGACTGGAATTGTAGTGAGTGTGGTTTCCTTCTCCTCCTGACTGGTTACGCCAGTGCTGTGTTGGGAGAGCTTAGCTTCCAGTTTGGCTATATGGTTGCATCTCTCACATGTGTTGTAATTTGTTGGGAGGAGGAGAGGGTTGTCTGTGTACATGAGGCAGTTGTAGCATTGCCTCAGGATTCCCAGATTCACCAGCTGGACCGGAGAGGAGATTGACAATTGACCTTTGGACATGCTAGAATAGTATTGGGAATTCCTTTATAATTGAAAAATAGGGCCAATGGGGAACAAGGTACTCAAGGGGAGTTTGTGAGGATGTAGTGCTTTTAATTTTTTAGTGCTGACTTAGTGAGCAAGTGCCAGGTAACTTAAATGCAATGTGTTACAGGGAACTTAAATGCAAAAACGACAAACAGTAACTTTCTTTCAAGTGAAACAAGGAAATAAGTACAGTAAGCAATGCAGATATCACTAGGGATCCACAGAAGCACTGAAAAGCCGCATTTTAGGTGAAATTAGCGTTTCAGGGAAATAACAAACAACAAGCATACAAACAAAGCTAGATTCAGCAGGCCTGGATCTAGTCTATGCTACAGCAAACAAGGTGTACCAATTTCAGTAAGAAACAGTTAAAATATGCAGGCACTATAAGCCTTTAACCAGAAATTCCCAGCTCAGAAGTGCAGAGTCCAGCCTCTCCTCCCACAAGAGTGCAGACCATGAACCTTCTTAATGTAAAATAACTGGCCTGAAGCCCAAGTGCTTAAACCAGAACTAATACACTTTTAGAATAACAGACCTCAATCAGCAGTTCCCAACTTAGAAGGATGCAAGCTACCTGCCCTGCCACCACAGTGCAGACCACAAACCTTCCTAATGTAAAACAACTGGTCTGAAGCCCAAGTGCTTAATCCAAAAGACTTAGAATGATAGCTACACTTTAATAAAGTTACTACCAAGCAGTATTAAATACAATTGAATACTTTAAAGAATGCCTGGATTAGTGCTCAAGTTATACAAACAAAGCTAGATTCAGCAGGCCTGGATCTAGTCTATGCTACAGCAACCAAGGTGTACCAATTTCAGTAAGAAGTAGTTCAAATATGCAGGCACTATAAGCCTTTAACCAGAAATTCCCAGCTCAGAAGGGCAGAGTCCAGCCTCTCCTCCCACAAGAGTGCAGACCACGAACCCTCTTAATGTAAAATAACTGGCTTGAAGCCCAAGTGCTTAAACCAGAATTAATACACTTTTAGAATGACAGACACTGAGCCCTCAATCAGCAGTTCCCAACTTAGAAGGATGTAAGCTACCTGTTCTGCCACTACAGTGCAGACCACAAACCTTCTTAATGTAAAACAACTGGTCTGAAGCCCAAGTGCTTAAACTAAAAGGCTTAGAATGAGTTACACCAAGCAGTAATAAATACAATTGAGTACTTTTAAGATGACGCAAAAGCAAAATAAAGTAGGAAGAAACACAAATACAGTAAAAGCAGATAATTTTTTTTTTTTGTAAGTGGAAAGAGAGAAAGGAAAGAGAGAAAGGAGTAGCAGAAACTAAGCTGATTGGCCTTCTCAAATGTTCTCCCTGTACTGGGTAGAATGAGGTAATGACACTAGACTGGGAGGAGGGTCCCAGATCAAATTTACACTAGGGGCGGGCAACTGCAAAGCCACCAACTATAAAAACACTATACCAACAGGGAGGGAAGGTGGGAAACAAACTGCAGAAATGTTTCTCACAGCTGAAAAGCAGCAGTGAGCCTTTAAATGAAAGTTTTAAACAGCTAAAGGAGCCTCTAGAAAAAAAGAGTTTAACTGCAACAAGTTATTAGAAACAAACAACCCAACAGATGCTTAATAAAAGTGGACAATTTCCAGTTAATACCTCACACACAGTGAAACTAGCTAGAAAAATACACAGTACACAAAGTGCTATAAATAACAAAGAAATAAAGAACAAAATAAACAAAAAAACAAGATACTTAAAACCCCTGTATGAGAGGGTTTGCGCTTGTTTTACCTCAGCCGATCCTGTTTTGGCATCCTGCAGAGTTCTACAGCAGCAGAAAGAAGAAAGAGAGACTTTGCTTTATCATAAGTACCTGCTTTTGCTTTCTTTAGGTTAATTTTGCTTGCCACGCTTTATTTCAGCCATTTTTACAAGCTTTGATATTTAATTTAACTATACTCTCTGATTTTTGCCTACTGCACTTTATTGAATTGTTTTTTTCAACTGCATTTTCTGTTGTAGGCTACACATTCAAGTGTGCTAGCCTTTTTGTGCCTTAAAAGTGAATTTTATTACTGCATTTACTGTATTTTTGATTCTGTAACAAAAGACGGAAAAAAAAAAACATTCTATCTACTTGCTCATTTCCCACCTTTTTTTCTAAATAGAATACTCCAGATCACAGATTTGATGATTTCAGGACTGTATTTTGTGTTTCTGAGTTGTCCAGACTTTGATGAGATAGAAGGAAGTCTTTCTGCTTATCAGTGGGAGTGGTAAGCTCTGAGCAGCCTATCTATTGCTAGAGGAGTGGTTTCCAGCTCAGGAATGATATCTTATTGGCCATTTTGGGCTGCATCTATCCCTTTCAACTTTCTGACTTAAAAACCTATGTTTGCACTGGTTTATGCTTGTTTTACCTCAGTGGATCCTGTTTTGGTGTCCTGCAGAGTTTTACAGCAACAGAAAGAAGAAAAAGAGGCTTTGCTTGATCATAAGTACCTGTTTTTGCTTTCTTTAGCTTAGTTTTGCTTGCTGCACTTTATTTCAGCCATTTTTACTAGCTTTGGTATTTCATTTAACTGTATTCTGTGATTTTTGCCTACTGCACTTTATTGAATCATCTTTTCAACTGCATTTACTGTTATAGGCTACACAATCATGTGTGCTAGCCTTTTTGTGCCTTAAAAGTGAATTTTAGTACTGCATTTACTGTATTTTTGATTCTGTAACAAAAAACAAAAAAATTCTATGTACTTGCTCATTTCCCACCTTTTTCTCTAACTAGACTAGTCCATATCTCAGATTTGCTGATTTCAGGACTGTATTTTGTGTTTCTGAGTTGTCCAGACCTTGCTGAAATAGAAGGAAATCTTTCTGCTTATCAGTGGGAGTGGTAAGCTCTGAGCAGCCTATCTATCACTAGAGGAGTGGTTTCCAGCTCAGGAATTGTATCTTATTGGCCATTTTGGGCTGCTTCTATCCCTTTCAACTTTCTGACTTAATAGCCTATGTTTGTATGGGTTTGTGGGATGTGCAGCACCGCTAAGTTAGGGTAAACTATTATTGGTGCCTTAATGTCTGCTCTTCAAATTTTCCCTTAGATTTTACTAGGTTTCATTTCTGAGCACTCAAATTAGACCTTTAAATCCAGCACTTGCTCAGAACCTCTTGCAGCATTTATTGTAAGAATACCCACTGCTAGTAGCATTAAAAACTTCCCATAAAGGAAACAAAAACAGCTTCAGTACTTAAAAGAAAGCAACAACAGCTCCAGTACTTAAATAACTGAGCACCTATCCAGGCATGTCTAAAGGTCAGTTCCCTATGCTTTGTCCTGTTAACCTTGTGAACCTGGGCATCCTGAGGCAATGTAGCAATTGCCTCATGTACATAGACAACTCTGTCCTACCTCCAAACACATCCACTTGTGAGAGATGCATTTACATAGCCAAACTAGAGGCCATACTCTCTCCAACCAAGAACTGGGTTAGCCAGTCAAGAGAAGAAGGTTAACACATACATCACACCCTATAGAACACATAGCTCCCTGGATCACACACCATCACACCTCTCACATTCAACACAAAACACACCACTTTCACGGAGGCTCTCAATAAAAATTTACCCAAACAACAAAGACCTCTGAGGCAGAAACGCAAACAACCATCTCATCCAAACATAATCCACAAGACACATAGCCCACATAAACAGTGTGCCACTCAGCCTAAGCCCCTACAGCAAAATATTTTACCCAATACACTAGTCATAGGTGACTCAATAGTAAGGCACACTGACATCCCCCTCATTAGGTTGAATAAAGAGAAAGTTAGGGTCAGCTGCCTGTCAGATGCCAGGATTCGAAACATAATGCACATACTTGTGTCTCTCCATAACAAGTACAAATATGACTCTGTCATTGTCCATATTGAAGTGAACGACCTAAGACGTACCTCCCTGGACTAAATGAAAAGAGACATGGAGGAGCTGTCAGATCTTGTAGCCCAGGCAGGTATGACCTTAGCACTGAGTAGCATCCTACCGGTCACCCACAATGATACAACAGTACAAGCAGAAAATGATTGACTTCAACAATCGGCTAAGTTTCTGATGTCATTCAAAGGGGATCCAGTATCTGTCTGCCTGGGATGACATGATCGACAGACCTCGATGCTTTGCCAGAGATGGCCTGCATCTGTCACCCCTGAGATTCTGGATACTGGGCAAACCTCTTGACACCCCTATTAGTGCCTTTTTTAGGCAATGACCTGAAGACAAATTTACCACCGAAACAACTGCAAGCAAACACAACCTGAGGGTTATGCTACTCAATGCTAGAAGTCTAAATCTCAAAATGCACTGACTCAAGACACTCCTTAAACTGGAGAACATCGACCTCTGTGCAGTAACAGAGACCTGGTTCAAAGTTCCAGAGAGCACCCCGGCGCTACCAGGCTACAATGCATATCACACCTTTTGGCCCCAAAATCTGTACTGAAGCCCCAAAGGCGGTGCTGTATCCATCTTCATAAAAGATATGCACACCTCCAGAGTAGTTGCCCACCATAACGCATCAGAGATACATCAAGTACAACTAACACTGGATAAAACTGCAATCCAGGTTGTAGCCTGCTATAGATCCCCCACAATGTCCCAAGACTCCCACTCCGCATTCCTGAACACTCTGGAAAACATTAAGGTTCAACCTAATACCCTTATACTGGGAGAATTTAACTACCCCTCCATTAGCTGGGAAAATTACTCCTGTTCCAACTCATTTGCCCAATGCTTTTAGGAATTCATTAATTCCAACTTATTAGACCAACTCATTCTCATCCCCAACTGAGGTAGAAACATTCTCAACCTGGTCATTACAAACATGGGGGACCACTGCTCTACACCAGTAATCAACTCCTCCCTGGTTAGATCTGACCACAAGTTAATCACCATCGATATCCAAATCCCACCCTCACCCCACATGAAGGAAACCACAGCGAAGAACTTCTCCAAAGCCAATTTTGAGCTTCTAAAGACAGAAGTGACAAACTTCATGTCATCCATGCAAATGGGGAATGGGTGTATGGTTGCTGAATCATACACCAAGGCTATGTATGAGCATTTACACAAGTGACTGGATCAGGCCATACCAAACAGAACCAAGATGCTGTCCTCCAAAAGAAGGAAGCCAATCTGGTGGTCCCCTGCCATTAACAAACTCTACAACAGAAGGAAAAAACTGTTGCAGAAAAGGGTAAAGTCCCAAGACTGGAAAAATTCCCTTATAAATCTCAGCAAAAAACTGAGATCCCTCATCAAATCCTCAAAAGCTAGTTATGAAAAAAAATTGCTACAGATATTAAAGATAACCACAAGGCATTCTTTAGTTATGTCAAGAATCTGCATAACAACACACAGATGTCCTCTGAGCTACTGCACAATGGCACCACCTATACTAAACCAACTGATATTGCCAATATCTTGGCCGACAGGTTTAGTGCAAACTTTACCCCCCTTCACCCCTAAAGGGCCAATCCCAGTACCTGAGGAATGCCAAATCCCTAATATCACAGCTACACAGGTAGAAACCACATTGTCCAATGCCAAAAATACAGCTTCCATGGGACCTGATAATATACCTGGCTGTGTTCTACATGAATTATAAAGGGAACTTGCACCACACCTGATTGCCTTGTTCAACCACAGCTTCACTTCAGGCTTTGTTCCCACCAAATGGTGCACTGCTACAGTCATTCCACTCCACAAAGGGGGAGCCACTACTGACCCTGGTAACTACCTCCCCATCAGCCTGATGAGCCTAACCTGTAAGGTTATGGAGCACATCATTATGGTCCTTATAAATAGGGATATAGGGAACCTTCAAACCCTGGACCCCATGCAGTTAGGGTTTGTGAAGGGCAGATCATGTCTACTCAACCTGATAGAGTTCTTTGAATCTGTCACCAGAGCAGTGGATGAAGGCAAGGTAGTCCATACAGCCTAAATCGCTCTAGCCAAGGCCTTTGACACCATCCCCCACTCAGGTATCATTGATAGACTCATTAACCTAGGCATTAACCCTATGTCATAAGATGGGTTGCCAAACGGCTCACGGACAGAACCCACACGGTGAGAGTAGCGGACTCCAAATCTGACTACCAGGCAGTTACAAGTGGAGTCCCACAGGGATCTTTTCTGGGTCATCTCCCATTTGGCATCTACTTCCCTGAAGTTCAAGCCAACACAAAGGGACTCTGGTTAATCAAATTCACAGATGACTACAAACTGGGAGCTATTATTGACTCTCAAGCTGATGTAGACATCCTACAAAAAGGCCTCACAGAGACCATTGACTGGTGCCAGAACCATGGCCTTAAGCTCAATGCTAAAAACTCCATCGTCATTCCCTTTAGGAAAAATACAGTGCCCATGAACTACCATAAGCACAACAAAAATTATACCAGCAGACTATATTTAAATTGCAAACATAGCAACAGTATATAAAAAAGACAAACAAACTGATTTTGGCTAGTTACTTACATAGCCACAGTCTGCTGGTCAAATTTTTGTTGCACTTATGGTATTTTGAGACCTTGCATATGCCATACTTGCAGGGAATACACGTGGACTGCCCACTATCACATCAATGGTAGCCCACTTAACTCTGAAGGTGTGATAAGAGATCTAGGGACACTGGTAGATTCTCCTTCGATAACCATGTTGCCACTGTCATTAGAAAGTCCTTCTATGTGGCACATGTCATTACAAAAGGTTTCTCATCCAGGAAGAAAGAAGTCATAATCCGTCTCTACTCGTCTGTAATTAGACCCATTATAGAGTACAATGCCCCATTTGGTATGTACCTCACTAGACACCGACAACAACTGGAGAGCCAACATAAATTCCTCACAAAGAGGATCCTAGGACGCAAACACATGCCCTACACAGAAAGACTCAAAAAACTCCACCTTTAGTCCATCTCATATCACCTACTTAGAGGCAGTCTCTGCTTGGCATACAAAGCCATGTCTGACCCAGTGTTGCTAGACATGCTTCATCTGAGAAAGTCTCAAGCCCTCAATCCCTCCATACGACATGGTCCAAAGACCTCAACCTCATCACCACAATAAACAGAACCTGCTGTAGGGACATTTTCCTAACCCAGAGACTTCCCATACTCTGAAATAAACTCCCTATTCACGTCAATCAGAACACCTCACAAGCCCTCTTCAAGAAAAATCTTGATGAGTGGATGGGTAATAGGAAATTCACCCTGGGGATCACTTCAACAGCCTTGCTCAATAGGGGCACAAGGAACTAATGTCCAGCAGCAGGATGACTGGGAATATTCTTGGGCTAGGCTTGTATTGGCTCCAGGGCCATTAGCCTAGTACTCACCTATGAACCTATGAGACGTACCACTATGGTCTGTTTTCCTAGTATCAACTTCTTTTGCCTTGGGACTAAACCCTTTAATTAGTATAGGAGAGAACTTGGACAAACAAGTTTGCATGGCTTCATTACTAATAGTGTGTAACTTGTCAAGAAACACAGAATAACCACTTGTAAATCTACTAACTTGAATGACTTGTCAACAAAAAATATTGAACTTCATGTATGAGGGGTGGTGGCTACTAAAGTGTAAGTAGTTATTAGTAAAAGTTTCCTTTTGATAAACCTTGCTAGAAAAGGTTTTATTTAATAGAGCCATTTGGATAGTAAGGTCCAAAAATGTCCTAGTGTATCCTTTCCACTCACTGTAAAAGATAAATATTACATGATGTTAATAATATTCATAATAAACTGATCAAACTCAAAGCTACCACCCAAATAAAAAAAAAAAAATCTGTATCTTTTATATATTTTGACGATGTTTAAAAGTGGTTAATTCATTAAAATGGAACACTCCCACCAGCACATAACTAGGTTTGCAAAAGCTGGGGCTACCTGGCCACTCCCAAAATCTGCTGGTAGATCAAATCTTCAAAAAGAAAAAAGTTATTATTTAGCTCTATATCCATTAACTGACAAATAGTGTTAGTACTAATATATTTATAGATATAATCACAAAATGTTGATCCCATTCCTGGTGAATGATGGTATATAGCAAAATCTATTGTACCCATTACCACCTCTTCACCCATAAAGGTGTAGTTTTTAAGTAAGCCAAGGAAAACCCAAGAATCCTTTAAGTAAAACTCACTAGCCTGTACCAAGGGATTCAAGATTGTGTCCAAATAATGTGAAATTGTAGCTGTTTTATGACAAGGTGAGGAAACTATTGGTCGGAATGGTGGACAGGTGCTATTTTTGTGTATTTTCAGTACCTGAAAATCTTTCCAAGTTGTGGTTGCTCTACCAACAGAAAATCATACAACTTGTAACTAATGTATCCTTGACTGAATAGATCAAACAATGACGAATCAGCTTTACAGAAACACTTCACAACTTTATCCTTGTTAACTTGGACATAAAAAGTATCATCAGACAGTAGATTTAACATAGCTGTCCTGTAATCTAGGTAGTCTGTCACTATCAATCCATTGCCTTTGTCAGCTTTCATATATTTGAGATTGTGAAATAGGCAAAGTCTGTTTAAAGCTTTTTGTTCAGAAAAATCAGTAATATAAACTTTATTTTTTGGTTTACTTTCAACCATCTGATAAAGTTCAAATTCACAAGATTTGGAGAATACTTGTACTATGCAGAGAAAGATTAAAACCACTAGTTTTTTTAAAATCATCACACATCAGAAACTTCACTGACACCATGTAAAATGTATTTTAAGTTTAACTTTCTCACATACAGTTTAAAGTCAGTAATCAAATCAGTAAAGTTAGCTCTTTCAGTTGCAATTAACATAAAACATTTTGCCAATACTTTGGGTTTAGCTTCATCAAAAACATGTTGGCTGAAGTTGAAAATGGGGAGGCAGTCATCACTGACCCATCCCCTTCTCCCGTTTTCTTCCCTGGTTGGACATCACATTCCTGAATAGATTCTGGTTGGTACCATCTGTACCACTGGTGGAAAAAGGAGAGGAACTTTGTGAAGCAGATGGTATTACCGGGAATGGGCCTGTCGATCAGTCAAATCATTGCTATTTTCTTTAGTGGAAACAGGTTGGGTGTCCCCAGTGTTATCAATCGTAGGGGTAAAAACATCCAGTTGATCCATCAGTCTAGCAAAAAACCCATTAACCACTTGTGAATTAGTAACCAATGTTTTACCATTAGCTTTAGAACTTTTAATGGGATAAGCTTTATTTTGATGGTAGGCCAAAGCATCCCTATTTAATTTCTTCATTTTCCTGGAAATCAAAGTGGCTACATTCTTTCAACTTTATCCATAACACTGTCATATATTGTGGAAAATGATTCAAACAGTTCATGGTTAATAATAACCTCATTCAACGTATGTGCCTCATGACAAACAGCTTGAATGGTATTAGAATTATGTTGAATCAAAAATTTTAAAACGTCCAGCCCAGTGTTATTAAACAATGTCACTAAATTCTTGTAAATAGAGTCAGTATATATAATTGCATTAGGAGACTTATACAAATGCAGTCCTTGCAGTCTTAATGAAACTTGCTCAAGTTGCAAACACCTTTTGAAGTGAAACTTCTTACGGGATGGTGTGAGAGCTCGGAGTGAATAGGAAAAGAGAAACGGAAGTACTGAAGTCAAACTCAACCCACTAAGGGAGGAGTTTGACTTCTGTGCTCTACTTTAGCTTTTCAGCCACACGCACAGTTTCAGAATGAGCGATCCCCTCGCAGCAGCAGCATCTGTTGAAAGGTTTCTGTACCTCTCGACCATACCTCTCAAACTCTTATTTAAAGATTTATTTCTATGTGACTCAGTTCAAAAAAGGGAAAAACAAATGTCACACAAAGGAGTGAGTGTAACACTGAGCTGTACCTATGAGAGCAGCAGTGACTACATATACCTTTACTAGTACTGTGTCTATCGGAACCGAGCACCTTAGTACATTATGTATAGAGAAGCCAAGTCCTGCAGCCATGATAGTGACACCTCAGTTTGCTAAGCAGAGGATTTCTTCGACCACAGATGAAACCAGCACAACCCTGACCATCACAGAAAGCTCTCAGTCTGACTCAGCATTCTACTGCTGCTTGCTTCAGGATACTCGCAGCGTGGGGAAATAATTATTCATGCCCCCGCCAGCTGCCCCAGGCTCTTCAATGGAAAAAAAAAAGGTCTGCACTGAGGTACCTGGGGTCCTGAAATGCAGGAGACAAAAGGGTCCTGTCTTTGTGCCCTGCACCCAAACCACCTTCCTCAGATTTTTACTTGACAGAAGAAAAAAAAAAAACAGGGACAAACTAACAAATCTTTTTCTTATTTGAGATATCGCAAGCTGTCTGTTACAAATGTATCAAACAGTTGTTATAGTTTAGACCACACAGGGAGTGCAGCAGTGCAAATGCAATGCCAGCTTTTAAAAGCCAGTATGAACTAAACAGCAATCTAAGTAAGAATGTGCTGCTACAGACAAGGGCAAGGGAGATTAATAACCTCACAAACACCTTCACTACAGGCAAGGGCAAGGGAGATTAATAACCTCACAAACACATTTCACTGCCACCATGCAAGAAACGGGACTGGATAAAACTGAATAACGGGGTCAATTCTCTTCTGAACACACCATTCTAGCTTAAAGGTCAAGTTCAACTTTACTGAAGTGCTGAAATGAGTAACACGTATATGGGATATTTGGGATAGATAGCCAACTTCCCTACATTGCCCACACCTGTGTCCCTCATACCTCTCAACTTCATTGTACAAGAATTGTGGACAAAGTTAAAAACAATGGTGTGGGGGGCAGCTATGCCCAAAATCAGGCACTATTTTAAATAATACTCTATTTCACTTAAAGGTTAATAGAACAACTGGTTTTGCATTAACACAAATTTTCTGAAGCATAAGAAGTATTAAACTCAATGTGCGTAATTACTGATTGCAATCCTCAGTGATTTGCCACAAAATCATCAGAAAAGCGGTAAAATTGTTGTATTTTGGCTGGTCCTTTCTCCTGGTTCAAGAAGTTTTTAGTTGTGTACATTGTGTTGCTCTTCTCTTTTGTGGTTTTGATTCAGCATTAGTTATTTGTTCTGTTGTGTACTATGAGTGGTCTCAGCCTGAATTTGTTACAGAAGGGCCTCACTGAGACAGATGCCTGGTGTCAGAACCATGGCCTCAAGCTCAATGCCAAAAAGTGCAGTATCATCCCCTTTGGTAAAAACTCTGTACCCATGAACTACCACATAGGCAGCAATCTACTTAACACTGAATGTGTGATAAGAGACCTTGGAACCCAGGTGGACAGTAGTCTCTCCTTTGATAGTCACATCGCCACAGTAGTCAGGAGGTCCTTCTTCGTGGCACACCTCATCATAAAAGGGTTCTCATCCAGGAAAAAAGAGGTCATTGTTCCCCTCTACTCAACACTCATTAGGCCCATTATAGAGTACAACACCCCTTTTGGAATGTACCTCACAAGACATCTGCAGCAGCTGTAAAGGCTACAGAAGTACCTCACAAAGAGGATTACTGGCCTCAAACAAATGCCCTACACTGACCGCCTCAAAAAACTCCAGCTTTACTCCGTAGCATATCGCCTACTCCGAGGTGATCTCTGACTAACATATAAAGCTATGTCAAACCCAGAGCTGTTGGACATGCTACACCTAAAAAAATCCCAATCCCTCCAAGCTACATACTCTAGGGACCTAAACCTTGTCACCACAATAAACAGGACATGCTGGAGGGATAAATTCCTGTCCCAGAGTCTTTCCATGCTCTGGAACAGGCTACCCATCTAAAGTTCTTCATTAGCACTCTTCAAGAAAAATCTTGATGAGTGGATGGGAAATAGGAAATACACCCCGGGGATCACTTCTGTGTCTCTGCTCGACAGTGGCACAGGAAAATAACTTTCTTGTGTGGCGTAAGCCAGGGAACCTTGTTGGCTAGGCTTATGTAGGCCCTTGGGCCGATAGCCTAGTACCTACCTATGAACCTATGAACCTAAGTAGTCTCAATAATATTGACCTTTCCATCTACAGTTTGCCTACTGAGTTAGACTCCGCTGTTCAACTACTTGGTGAGACAGTTAATCGAGCACAAGGATTCTTGCAACAATTTGGCGGGTATGCTGGTTTATCCAATTGCAATGATTTGAATGAAGGTACTGCATCTAAAGATAGTAGTACATATTTAGATACTACTTTACTTGCATCATCGAATGGAAACCATAATTTTCTTGAAGATTTTTTTTCTGAATCCAATAAGAATCCCTTTATGGAGGTTGAAGAAGGAGGGTTGGATTTTCTAACTGACAAATAATTGGAAGCATCACTGAACAGCCTTCAAAACCAAGTCTCTTGTCTTTAGGCTGGAAAAATTGCTGTTGTCTTACAAGAGTATTGAAATGGGTAACTTTTATTTGACAAGATGGGCCCATAGTGAAATTGTCCCTATGGGGCTAAGATGCTACAAGTTTCTGAATGGTGTCACAACAGATAGACCCATTTATAGGGAACTTTGTTAAATATATAATAATGCTGGTTTACAGGTGCTGAAAAATTGATAGAGCATAACTGAAGTAAACTATTCAGGGACGGCCCGTGCTACTGGACTGCCGGACTGCAGCCCCCCCAGCTGTAAAAAAAGAAAGAAAGTAAAATAAAATAAAATACAAAGAAAGAAAATAAAAAAAGATCACAAGTAGAGGACCTTCGTGCATGTGCACTAGCAGCATTTCCGATATCCAGACTGCTGCTGAGACAGTCTGGGGCATGCGCAGACTGTCTCAGCAGCAGTCTGGATTAAGAAGCATTCAAGTGCAGAGATCCCAGAAGTCTATGCAGTTGTAACTGCATAGACTGTCACTGGAAAGGGATTGGACTCGGACTGCAATGTTGGCAGGTTGGGAATCTCGTCGGGAAGGACATCTCGTGGGCTTGTAGTGTTCCAACGAACTCTGCTGTGGAAGGAAGGATTTAGTGCTCCAACGAACGGACCTGTCCCAGGTAGGGTGTGTGTGTGTGTGTGTGTGTGTGTGTGTGTGTGTGTGTGTGCGTGTGTGTGTGTGTGTGTGTGTGTGTGTGTGTGTGTGTGTGTGTGTGTGTAAAATGCCCCAGGTGCTACATGGTGGTGGGTAGAGAATAAGGCTTGAACCCTGTACCCAGGTGGCAAGAGCCTGAAGTCCCTACCCACCACCATTTGTAAAAATGTTGCAGATTTTTCCCTCATACTTGTTCTGTACCTCATAAAATCTGTGGATTCTGTATTTTTGTGTCCTTGCAAAACCAGTAGTGCATAGGTGAAGTGGTAGCATTGTTACCTGACAGCTACATGTTCTCTGGTTTGATTCTTGGCTGGGGTGCCTTACCTTCTGTGTGGAGTCTGTATGCCTTCCCTGTTTTTGTTTCCTCTAGTGTTCTCCCATCTTACAAAGACATGTGTCTGTCTGGTGTGTTTCTCCCTGGGCCTCTGCTAAAAATTAGCTTTTGTTCCAAGTCAGACTTTCCTGGTTAACAAATGTTAAAAATGACACACATTTGAATATCAGACTTCATATTCTTCAGAAAGTGCATGGGAGCACAAAAGCTTTTATTCTAGCAATTTTCTAAGTGTATAAGATGGATATTTGAAATGTGTCCCTATTTTTGGGACTGTATTCCCCCATTATTGGCTTCGTCCAGGTTTTGTGCTAAGGTTGAGAGCTATGGTAAGAACTGAATTCACTAAATATGTTTGGGGGCTATATTCCCCCATTATTGGCTTTGTCTGGGTGTTTTTTGCTAAGAGGTTGAGAGCTATGGTGAGAACTGAATTCACTGAATGTTTTGGGACTGTATTCACCCATTATTGTCTTTGTTCAGGTGTTTTGTGCTAAGAGGTTGACAGCTGTGCTATGGTGAGAACTGAATTCACTAAATGGTAGCCATTTCAGTTTCCGTCTTCCTCTTTCACAAAACAGCTGATTTGGCATAGTGGTATGTTACTCTGACTGTTTTGCACAGGGTACTGGGTTTAAGGCTTGGCAGTGAAATGTATGGTGGTAACACAGCATTTTAGTCTAGCAACTTTCCAACATTATACAAGTAATGTTTAAAATGTGTCCCTGTTTTTTGGGCTTTTGTCCCCCCCCCCCCCAATAAACTTTAGGTTTTTCCAAATTTCTTTGTGCTGCAAAGTTCAGAGATACAACTGAGTGAGTAGATTTTACAAGGAGCTGAGAGCTGCAGGGGAGCAAAAGTTTAGTGCTGCTTATGCTGAGTCTGCTTGCATTGTTAATAGCACAACAGGTAGTATACTTGCTTTTGATGCAGAAGGCTGTGGGTTCTACTCCCACAGTAGATAGATGCATTGCTGATACTGTACTGTGTTGCAAAAGGGGTGGATGCTGCACTCCTTTTTGGTGAAGATACCTAGTAACTATGAACCTGTTATCAGTTTGCCATCCATTCCCTATTGCAATATTGCTAGCTTTTCAATTTTTTAGTGTAAGATAGGCAATTTATTCCTGAAGGGTAACAGGTAGTTTATTTGTAGATGAAACAATGAAATACAAAGTTGTTTGCTAGCAGCAACCTCTTTATTAGTTACAGATCTCTTTAATGTTGAATTATTTAGATGACGTTTACTTCTTCAGAGATTGTGCATATTTATTGATACTGGTGGACTGTAGAAGTTTGAGTAGACTTTTATGATGGAAATGTTCTGAATTGGGCAGTTTTGTCATTACTGGTGCATGCATTTTGTTTCATTGTTTACTGGAAAAATTTCAAAACAATAAATTTAAAACACCCTCTAAAACTGCACTGTATTGTTCAAGGAATATAATTTAATACAATCAGGAAGGTGTATGAAAGAGCATGTGTATGTTTTGTGTGAAAGGGGCCTGTGATTTGAAAACAGCCCAAACCTAAAGTTAATCTGCCACTGGCAAAATGTATTTTCTTTGAATGTGGGTTTCAATGCTGTTTCAGTGATTGTGAGTTTTCAAGGGCAGAGAAGTTTTAATGCTAAGTCTGTTCTCATTGTGAGACTGCATTGCTTTGTTTAGCAGATATGATATCTATTAGTGTTTGCGCTGTAAAATGCAAAATGATACTTTTAAATGAAGTCCAAATCATTGCAGAAGTAAAGCAGTATGCACATTAGTGTTTATGGTAAATGGGGTGAAATAGCCAAGTAATGGTTCATTGGAATGGCTGTAGGGGGGAAGCTCCATTCGACCATGATTCTGTGAGGTGGGAAGGGCAGCAAACTCAAAGACAGCCCCGGCAGAACTATACCTCTCAACTGTCCAGATTTTTGCAGAATGAATAGATTTTTGCTTCTTATTTTTCATTTGTTCCTCATAATATTTGTGGTTTTCTGTCAAATCATTTAGGAATGAAGTCACTAAATAATGACAGACACTGAGTTTCAGAATTCATAACCTTCAGAAAAATGCATGCTAAAGCAAGACCTGTTATTCGATCAACTGTCTCAGTTTATACAAGAGCAATTTTTAGTACTGTTTATATGTTCCCCCCATATATTTGGCCTTGTCCAGATTTCCTGCATTGACAGGTTGAGAGGTACATGCAAATAAATTGCTTTATAGAATTAGGCATATCCAAACCTCTCAACTGTCCCCAATTTTGGCTCAAAATGTTGCTCTTCCCCTAATAATCCCTCTGCAAAATGGCAATTTTGGAAGAAAACATGGAGGGTTTACAATTAATAAATAACTGTAATAATCAGTTATAGATTAGTTTTATTTCAGAAATGCATGTAGATTCTTTTATTTTGTCAGCTGCTGAAGTTAGCAGTACTAATATTAAAAAGTGTCCCTTCTTTGACAGGTTCCCAGCTGTATTGTGTGGCTATTTTATATTTTTGAATCACATTTTTGGTCCATTTTTCATAAAATTGTGTTTTTTTGGCAAATTAGTGGCAAATCATTAAAGATTGAAGTTAGAAAATAATGACAGAAATTTCAGTTTCAGATTTCATACCCTTCAGAAAATTCATACTAATGCAAGACCTACTATTCTATTATCTTTCTAAGTTTATAAGAGCAGTATTTAAAATTGTCCTTATTTTTGGGCCTTTGTCCCACTTCTATGTATGGCTTTGTCCAGATTTCTTGCTCTGAGGTTGAGAGGTATGACAAATATGTCAGGGCCATCGCAGTCAGCCAGAGACATTTCAAATTGTGACATACTTGTTGCACCCCACTCCCCCATGTAGTGACTCTGGATGTGTCCAAGCAAGGCAAGGAGCAGTTATGCAGTGTAAATGTGCAGAATATCCCCCCATCCAAGGTAGACACAAGTACTACAATGGCTTTTCATCTGTCCTTGATTTTGCAGAATGTTCTGGTTTCTGTCATATTTTATACTGTTGATTTATGCTTATTATTATTCAGAAAGTGCCTGTTGCTCTGTGTTTAAGTAGCAGTGCTTTAATGACCATCTGGTAAGCTTGTCTGAGATTGTAAGATGCAAATAAGTTTTAATAAGCATACTGTTAAAGAATTGCCAACATTGAAAGCCTTTCTGTTGTTGCCATGCAGAGAATACTTACATAACTAGATAACATATAAGCCTTAGGTATTGAAATGCATATGACAGTATTTGTAATAAAGGACAGGATTACATTATTTTAAGAGCTCATTACAGGCTTTACCTGCAAACTAAACAGAATGCCAATCTATCATGTGTGGTCCATAGCCTGTGCAGTAATCCTTTAAGCAATGTATGCTGAGCTTGTTTCCTGTTTGCTTTTCATTTTTTACTTTGATCATGTTTTCCCCATGAAACAAGTAGATAGTTGTTGTCAGGCAGCAGGTCTTTTTTGGATAGGAAACATTTTTACAAGTGGGGGTATCACAGTGATTGCTACTTTCAGCATGTTACTTGGTACTTTAATAAAGCTGAATATAAATTATAATTAGAACTGGAGTACAAGGAGAAGTGGTTTGAGTTGTGTGCTGCTTGTTTTTCTTATACTTGATTTTGACTAGCATTCCAGTAATGTATTTAAAAAGTAATTTATTTTTTCATGCCTCACAACCTTTTTGTTTCCATCTAGATATTAAGTAAGCTGTCATGCAGCCAACGGATTGAAATCTGTTTTTTCTTCTACACTTCATTTTGTCTTGATTGGACTCTCATAATGATGGTTTGGCACCCAGGGCAGAGTATTTAATTAAAGTTACAGTTTTTGTGGTTTTGAGCTTAGCTCCTCCCCTTTCTAGTTGGCCACACCCACTCCCATTGATCCCACCCATTCAGCTGTCTTCTGCAGCCCCCCTTTGATTTGAAGTAACCAGCCGCCACTGAAACTATTAAGTATTAAAATAGACATTTTGGCTCTCAGTTCTTTGATTGTTAACCATCCTGTTTTTAACTCTGTCAAATCTATCTGGGACAGTATTTCTTCCAAATTATTTAGACATATGGCCACATTTGTGTTTAGAAAAACCAAAAAAAAACTTCAGAGAGCTTTATTACAATATAAATAAAATTCAGCTTTTATTTACAACCACACAGCTCCTAAGAATAAGACAAATAATAAAAACACTTTCAATGACAATACCTTCAGTCCAGTACCGCTAACACTGGTTTATCAGTTATGGTATTAGATGATTTCATGGCCAACAATTTTCCAGTGAATCAAATTGATGCTAATGACAATGGTAGTAATGCAAATAACAACAACATTATTCCATAATTTGAGGAAGCATCAAATGACATCTCCTTTAATTCAGCAACATTGAATAAAACTAGCATCAATGATTTTTTTATCATTCAATGACAGCAACGTAAGAGGAAGCGGTCGGTCATGGAGTGAGGGGATGCCGTAGAGGGTAAGGGAGAGCTCAAGCATAGAGTCCCACCTAAGTGTCCTTAAAAAGGGTTTTTCATTCATACCAGCTCAATGGGCCAATTTAACTAAAGCATTGTTGAATTTTAGACTTTATTTGAGAAAACTGAATTTAAAATACATTTTGAATGATGTTTATTCTTATGATACCTTTGAATGTGAAACATTAAAGAAAAAAGTACTTTTAATCTGTTATTTCACAACACTTTAAATGTTTTTCACAAGTATATTAATGTGATATAAGGGAATTGTTAGCCCTTTGAAACAACTTTAAAGGGTACTCTCACTCCAAATGACACTAAAGCACTTTTCAAACTTTCTATCATTCCAGATGACACTAAAGCACTTTTCAAACTTTCTGAAGATCCTCAAATTAGTGTAATGAAAGCTGATAAAGATATATATATATATATATATATATATATATATATATATATATATATATATAAAAATGCCAGGTTTTGTGATATAAAAAATGAGACCACAATAAATCATTTCAAAACTTTTCCCACCTTTAATGTGACCTATCACCTGTACAATTCAATTGAAAAACAAATCTGTTAGTGGAAATAATATAAAAAAAACATACAATAAGCTGGTTGCATAAGTGTGCACACCCTTAAACTAATACTTTGTTGAAGCACCTTTTGATTTAATTACAGCATTCAGTCTTCTTGGGTACACACCTGCCATCAATTAAAGAGACTCCACATAAAGTTCAGCTGCCCTAATAGGATTTTACTGACATTAACTCAGTTGCCTGCTTCAGCAAAAGCCATGTTCCGCAGAGAGCTTACAAAGCATCAAGGGGATCTCATTGTTGAAAGGTATCAGTCAGGAGAAGAGTACAAAAAATTTCCACAGCACTGGATATACCATGGATAACAGTGAAGGCAGTCATCAAAAAGTAGAGAAAATATGGGACAACAGTGATGTTGCAAACAACTGGACAGCCCTACAAAATTGATGAAAAGACAAGATGAAAACTGGTCAGGGAGGCTGCCAAGAGACCCACAGCACCACTGAAGGAGCTGCAGGAATTTCTGGCAAGTACGGGTTGTGTACTACATGCGATAACAATCTCCTGTATTCTCCATATGTCTGGACTATGGGGAAGGGTTGCAAGGCAGAAGACTTTTCTTACGCAAAAACATCCAGACCCAGCAAAAATTTGCAAAACAATACATCAAATCTCCTAAAAGGATGTGGGAAAATGTGTTAAGGTCTGATGAGACCAAGGCTGACCTTTTTGGTCACAATTCCAAAAGGTACGTTTGGCGCAAAAACAACACTTCACATCATCAAAAGAACACCATCCCCATGGTGAAGCATGGTGGTGGCAGTATCATGCTTTGGGTTTGCTTTTCTTCGGCTGGAACTGGGGTATTAGTCAAGGTGAAGGAAATTATGAACAGTTCCAAATAACAGTCACTTTTGGCCCAAAACCTTTAGGCGTCTGCTAGAAAGCTGAAGATGAAGAGGAATTTCACCTTTCAATATGACAATGACCCAAGCATACATCCAAATCAACAAAAGAATGGCTTCACCAGAAGAAAATTAAAGTTTTGGAATGGCCGAGCCAAAGCCCAGACTTAAATCCAATAGAAAATTTGTGGGGTGACCTGAAGAGGGCTGTACACAAGAGATGCCCTCACAATCTGATAGATTTGGAGCACTTTTGCAAGGAAGAGTGGGCAAATAATGCCAAGTTAAGATGTGCCATGCTGATAGACTCCTACCCAAGAAGACTGAATGCTGCAATTAAATCAAAAGGTGCTTCAACAAAGTATTAGTTTAAGGGTGTGAACAGCTTATTGTATGCTTTTTATTTTTTATATTTTTTCCCCTAACAGATTTGTTTGTTTTTCAATTGAATTGTACTGGTTATAGGTCACATTAAAGGTGGGAAAAGTTTTCAAATGATTTAATATGGTCTCATTTTTTTATATCACAAAAACCTGGCATTTTACATTTTTTTATATTCACTGTGTACACACACACACACACACACACACACACACACACACACACACACACACACACACATCTCTCTCTCTCTCTCTATATATATATATATATATATATATAAACATAGATACATATATACATATATGGGTCTATTTCAGAAGCATGAAACCACACATAACTGAAGACCATATCCCCAAGATGAGAACGCTGACACTTCAGTTACACAACAGACCACATAGCTGACATGTTTCCCATGGTAGAGTAACAACTGGGCGAACAAGGGGAGATTTACCCTCTTCCCCATTATAATGCTATCCTGGAGTTGATATATTTAGTTAGAGCATGGGAAGTATAGTCCCCAACCTGGGTGGGCTGTAGATGGTGTGGTGTATTCTCTGTGAGTGTTTGGCCTTGACTTTAGTGGGCTAAGTTGCTTTCTATTGTCTTTCATTTGAATGGTGATCCAGTGGTTCCTTTCCCTAGGAAAAGAATTCGGCAGTTCATTGTTTCATTTAAATTAAGTTTCTGTGGATGAGTATCAGGTAAGTCAGATTCAGTGGATTGTACTTTTGCTCATTAAAAGTAGATTCATGTATGTATTATGTGTGTGTGTGTATATATATATATATATATATATATATATATATATATATATATATATATATATATATATATATATATAAAAACACATACATACATACATACACATACATAGAAACATGCATACACCGCATATCTATATCTATAGCTGTATCTATATGGGTCTACTTTGTTTCATTGAAAGATCATTCCACTGAATTTCAATTCACCCTGACCAAATTGCTGAAAGGTCAAATTACTGAAAATTCATTTCACCGAATCTCATTTCACTGAAGTGAAGTACTGGCACTGTACAGAGTACTGTAAGGCAAGTAAAAGGTATATGCCATTTTTCCCACTGTAGTGCGATCCTGGAGTTAGTATATATAGTTAAGGGGGGGGGTGAGGGGCACATATATGTATATAAACCACTAAATAAGACCATTCCAAAAATGGTCAAAATTTTTTTAATCATATTGTTTTTTATTTTCAAATAATAATAATAATAATATAATATAAAAACTTTCCTAATATTTTTGTATAACATTTTAAATAACTATATACACTATTTATAGTTAGCCTGACATCAATAGTAATAACTAATATTTTCAATTACTATACAGATTTAACTATATAAAGTTATCTGAGTCTGTTTTTATTTGTAAAGTGTCCACTAAGGATACATTTTTTCCATGGATTGTTTACCAATGGCCTAGGATAAATTCTTAGTTCTTTGATTTTCATTTCCATCAAAATTGTACTCTTCAGCAGGTCTAAAAAGTCTTCCATAATTAGCGATGTGTTTAATTTCCATCTTCTGGTTATGCATTTCTTGGACTTTACAAGTATTGTCTATAATAAATACATATCTGTTTTATTCAACTGAGGACTTTCATTAACATTCAATAATATCAAGGCTTTACATAAATTAAAGGATTCACTGAATAAGGCCTGTAAAGTTTGTTAATTCCATTCCAATATGATTTAATTTTAATATAATCATAAACTATATGATTCCAGTCAGCAGTAGATTCCTGTTCACATCTCCAACATATTCCTTTCCTAGAAGGACTGATTTTAGTAATTTTATCTGGGGTTATAAATGCTCTATATAAATATTTCCCAATAAAGGTTTCTCAATAATGCAAACTAGATGCAAATTTTACTGATAGTAAAAAATTTGATTTGATTTCTTCAGTTAATTGTAATGAATGCCCTTTAGATATGTACAGCCAATAGGATGTTTTAGGTATTGTATTGTAAGGTATTAATTCCTTATATAGATTTGAAATACTATTTCTCATGTTATGATCTTTGTATATAGTATCATATAAGCAATTTATAAATGTTGGTGTATTATTAAAGAAAGAATTATTAATCATTCTACATAAATCTTGGGAATACATTAATATACTTTGTAAAGCCAGCCAGTCCTGACATGGAACTTCAGAAGTAGCCGTTATCAATTGCTTGTATAGAACTTTAAGTTATCTAATGCATTGCTGCCAACAAAAAAAATTCTTCTGTTCCCACAAAGTAATTATTTCTCTGTATATTTTGTGAGGATAATTTTTTGTTTTGCTAAATGGAATTAAAAGATTACACCAACGTTTTAAATCCATATTACAGTTAATGAATTTTCTGAATGAGTTAAAGTAGTGATTAATCAAGTATGATTTGGTAGGTTTTGTTATATTGTATTGCATATTGATGTTTAGTAGGTACCAGGGTATGATGACTTTATTCATTATTGAAAATTTTTCTATTAAAGTAGAATCATTTGTTAATATAACTGTTTGCAAATCTTTCCAATTGTCAAAATAGTTAGGATGTATCCATTCCATAACAGTTTTGAGTATTGATGCCTTTATATATGTTTTGATATCCGGAAAATTTAGTCCTCCTTTTTCCCATGGTCTAATATGATGTATTAATGCTACTCTTTTTCTTTTAGGAAACCAGAGAAACTTTAAAACTTAGTGTTTATCTCTTTAAGTGTATGCTTCTTGGGGAATAACTGAATTGCTAATGCTACATACAACATTTTGGGCAGTAATACCATTTTTATTAACTGTAGTCTATCTTCAAAAGTCAATAATAATTTATTCCATTTTTTTGATGATGTTATTATAATTTGTTAATATTAACCCATTTAGATCTTTGCATAAGACAATTCCTTAATAATTTAAAGAAAATACTTGTTTCCCTATGATATGGTTCTCTTTAAGCTGTATTTCGTTCTTCTTGTTTAAGATTAAAAATTTAGATTTGGATCTATTGAAGTGAAGACCTGAAATCATATAATATTTCTCGGTTAGTATATCTAGTTCCTCTAAAGTTTCTTTGGAATTATGTAATGTTAATAGTATATCATCTGCAAATAGCATTAGTTTGGAGTTATACTGGTTATACATTTACACCTCTTATTTTTTCATTATTATGGACTGAGATTGCAAGAATTTCAATAGCTAAAGCAAATAGAATAGGTGACAGAGGACATCCTTGTTTAGTACCTTTTGTTATAGTAATTGATTCCGAGGTGAAGGTCCTAATTTGATATAAGCTAAATTATTTTTTATATATATTCATTAATAGATGAACAAATGAGGGGGGATTCAAATATTAATACAATTTTAAATAAATATTCCCAATTTAAGGAATCAAAGTCTTTCTCACTGTCTAATCCTATTATTAGTGCTTCTTGATTTCTCTATTTAAATAAATAATGAGAGTGCTCATTCTTTTGATATTGTCATGGGTATGTCTATTGTGAATAAACCCAGTCTGAGCTTTGTCTATTATTTTAGATAATGGTATTTTCATTCTATTTGCTAGAATTGACATGGCTATAGGTTCATAGGTTGGTACTGGGCTATCTGCCCGAAGGCATATATTATCCCAGCCATGTTGTGCGGTATTCACCGCCCCTTTACTAGTTCCCTAGACCCTTGTATTAGCAGCTGCATAGGGCAACTGTTTGAGGCCAGTAATCCTATTGGTTAGGTACCTTTGTGGTCTCTCCAGCTGCTGGAGATGTCTAGCCAGGTACATTCCAATTGGTGCATTGTACTCAATAATGGGTCTGATGAGGGAAGAGTAGAGGGGCACCATTACATCCTTAGATCTTGATGCGAACCCTTTTGTGATCAGATGGGTCACATAGAAGGATTTTCTAACCACTTTGGCAACATGGTTATCAAAGGAAAGCTGACTATCTACTTGGGTCCCTAGATCCCTTATTTCTTCTTCAGATTTCAGGGGATTACCTCCTATGTTGTAGTTTGTGGGTACTCTGTTTTTTCCAAAGGGGATTACTACGCATTTTTTTGCATTTAGCTTGAGACCATGGCTTTGACACCATACATCATTCTCATTTAGGCCCTTCTGGAGGATCTCCATGTCGGCCAGAGACTCTATTATAGCACCCAGTTTGCAGTCGTCTGCAAACTTAGTCAGCCACAGCCCTTCCGTGCTTACCTGTACTTCTGAGAAGTATATGCCAAAGAGGAGGGGCCCCAGGACAGAGCCCTGAGGCACGCCACTCGTTAGTGGTCTGGATTCGGACATAGATCCCGCTACTCTTACTTTATGGGATCTGTCTGAGAGCCAGTTTGTGATCCATCTTGTGACGTAAGGGTTTATGCCCAAGCTGGTGAGCTTATCAATAATACCTGAATGGGGAATGGTGTCAAATGCTTTAGCAAGGTCAAGGTAAGCCATATCTTATAATCATTATTTAATAATGATATAGGTCTATATGAACCACCAAAGATCCAAAAAAATTATTTTCTTTTAGAATTGGGGAATTAATGAGTACTTCCAGAATGGGGGTATTATTGCTTGTGATTGGATTTCTAACAATGTTTTATGAAAGAGGGAAATTAAATTTGAGGGAAAGAGTTTATATATCTCTGTGATTATACCATCTATTCCTGGAGCTTTGTTGCTTTTACTTTCCTTTCTCTTATCGGTAATTTCTTTATAAGAAATGGGTCTTTGTAAGGCCACTTTTAGTTCTTCAGGACCTTTTTATGTATGTAGAAATTGTGTTTAAATTTAATTGATCATTATGTATTACTCCATTTTTAAAATGTTCCATATAATGATGTCTGAATGCATCAAGAATATCTCCTACATCTGAAACTTTTCCTCTGTCTTTTCATGATTAATTTTGCTAATATTATTAGCTTTGAAATGTATTTTAACTCTTGTAGATAAATTATGCAAGTGTCTAGGGGAGGTAGCTAAAGAGTTTATTTTTTAGTTTTTCTAGGGCTAAATTTGTTTTGTGTGTCAACATTTCATTATATTTCTTATTTAATTCCTCTACCTTCCTTTTAATTTCTGGAGAATTTGGACTTTTTTCCAGATTTTGTCATTAAAAGTTTACATTGTAAGCCAAGTAATTCAGAATACTATTGTCTAGCTTTGTTTTTATACCAGCTAATGGATTTTCCAAATATATAGGCTTTTAATGAATCCCATATCATGACTATGTTGACTTCGTTTGTATAATTAATGTCTAAGAAATACTGAAGTTCTGATAATTAATCAAGGTTTAAATTCTTTGATTTTTGTTATATACAATAGAATTTACTTTGGAAATTCAAAATTAAGGAGTTGTGGTCTAAAAAGGGACATGGAATTATTGAAAAATTGTGATTTTTTAGTTAGTTCCTGACCAACAAATATTTTATCAATTCTAGTTTGTGTGCAATATCTATAATCTTGATGTAAGAATAGTAAAGATTTATCTTCTTTCAATTTGAATGTGTCTATTAAATGAAAAGATTCAGTCCATTTTTTTAAAGATTTTGCTATAGAGGATGTGCATAAAGGTCTCTTATTTGTAGTTTCAGAGGTGTCTAGAATGCAGCTAAAATCCCCCATTATTAAGTTTCCCTTATATTTATTAGTGATAAAATCCAAATGCGTTTTAACTGTTCCTGTTTCAATGCCAGGGAGCCAATATAGATTAACTAGGGTCCATATTTTATTGTTAAATTTAACTTTGACGAAAGCCATAAGACCCTCTTTATCTTCATATTCATGAATAACTTCGGGGTTAATGAGATTCTTTTTCCATAGAATCATTGCTCCTCTTGTCTTTGACTTATACGAAGATTGTCCTAACATCATATATTCATTATTGTTCCATACATAAGTATAATTTATTTTGAAATGTGTTTCCTGAAGGAATACTACTTGTGCTTTGTTTACTTTTAGATATATCAGGAAATTAGATCTTTTCCTAGGATTATTTAGGTCATTAGTGGTTAAAGATAACAATGTCAAATCCATGTCAGATTATATATATATATATATATATATATATATATATATATATATAGGTATATACTAGGCTAATGGCTCTGGTGCCTTTACAAGCCTAGCCATAGGATTACCCTGGCATAGTGCCACATGACCTTTATATATATATATATATATATATATATATTAATATTAATATATTATATATAATATTAATACTATATATATATATATATATATATATATATATATATATATATATATATATATTGTTTTGATTGTTGCTCTTAAACTAATTACACTGATAACATTGCACATTATGTTGATATATATTTCTTTAAATATTAAGGTCAAGTTTATTTCTTTTATGTATACATAGAAGATAAAAGTTGAGTCAGGCTTTGAATAAAAAAGTTAAGTAATAAAAGATTTAAAATAACCAATATATATTGAACAATATCCCACTCTAAACATGGAATGTTAGTCATTTCTAATCCAACAGATACACATAGGTCTGTTAGAATATCCCTCATACCTTTAGCAATCATAAACATTGAGCTCCATAAGAAAAAAATTATTTATGGAGAGTAATTTAAAAGATAGAAATATAATGTTCTAAAAACATATACCAGGAAATACTATTTTATGAATTATAATCAATAAACGTATTAAGTTATGAATGCCTAAGTGGAATTCTCATTTGTAGGGAGTAAGTTGTTATATAGATTATATTTAAATGAAGTTAAATTATCATTATATTTAATTATTATTGTTAATAATCAAATAAAATATTCTAGAGAAAGTATCCATTCCAGCTTTTTATGTCATTTTTTTATATTTATATGTTATCTAATTTCCTATGAAGGGCTTTTAAATAGAGATTTAAATATGATCACATCTAATTAACAGTTATTGTTCTGGTATCACATACAAGTGATACCCATTGTATTCATAATAGTATCTAAGTTGATATAAAACATGTAATCAGATTAACATAGTAATTACAAAGAATTCATACAAATATATTACACAATACAACATTTACTAATTACTAGCGTATTAATTCAACTTTCCCCAATACATCTTAAACTGCCTCTCTTCTGTAACATTTTATTTCCATTATCTGAGAAGTGTTAGTCTTGAATCTCTATGTGATACAGTATAATACTTTCTGTTAACTTCTTTACTTGCAAGGAGATGAATTAAATTACTAAACATCAAACAACATAAGCATGCATTTTATTATTAATTTTTAAGAGTCAGATTCTTGTCTAACCATAGGGTTTGATCACTTTGATCATCTTTGATACTAATCATTCCATGAAAAGGTAGTATCAATTATTAGTATTTTTAACTGATATATCTAAGAGGAGTAGCATATTGTTTACAGTACTGCCAAGATTATAGTAATATTGTTGCAAAAGAAACCAGGTGCAGCTGAAGTGCCAATTAAAAACAAACAAACAAACAAAAAAAACAGAGTTAATCAGTACCAGTGCATAAACATAAACAGCCAATGATAAACGCTTACTGCCAGGCTCCTAGTAAACAAGTTGAAAGACTCAGTGAATAGTATTATTCTTTGTATGAAAGCACTTAAATCAGACTTCTCTAAAGAATATCTGAGTCTGGTGTCTACAAAGTTTTCCTAGAAGATTACAACTTTGTAGACTAGTATGTTCCTTAAACATGACAGACATCTAAATGACATGGCAAGAGCTTCCCTACCTTCTATAGGACCACCCTCAGAATTCAAATGGAATATCTCATATACAAGTATAGTTAGGTTAATTATGAACCAGACATGCTTACTTATGTAACTAATCAAATGGTAAACACTAGCTGTATTCCGGGGGTAAATGTGATGCATCGTAGTAAAACAAAATATTTCATAAAGCTGTTGTACAATTTCACAAGATGACACAGTATATGATGATGCAGACAGTAAGTAAATTGAATGAATGAACAACCACTTGCCTGTCAATCATGTATTATTCATCTGCCAATGTTATGGAAATAGTCTGAGCTACCAGTTTCAATCATCACAATTTACACAGATATTCCATGTGGTCCTGAAATGCAGCCCAAACTAAACCAGTGTAGTGTGTTAAAGGTAAGAAAGACAGACTGCATGCTCCATGGCTCAGACAGACAAAGCCCTTACTCCTTACTATGCTCCCAATGATCAAAGAACTGACTAAAGGTGAGCACTGAAAGAAAACAAAACAGGTTAGGAGAGATGATAAGAAATTGCTTACTCATGCTTTTTACCTAAGAAGAAGGGATTGGGCACATATCCTGGAAAATGTATTCCTGATGTCTTCTCTGGTAGACACTGCAGAATGAAAGAATAATGTCTACCCTTGTGTGCTCTTAGGCATGTATGGGAGGAGATGACAAGGTTTGAGGGGGGAAAAAAAGGATGTATGGCTGATTGGATAATGACCATGTAATAGATTTGTAGCAGTGGCTTATATGACAAAAATCCCTCAAAGAAAAGAAAAGATAAATATGAAACTATCAAATAACTGGACAAGTACAATGCACTGCAGTGATATGAACTGAATACATGTGATTTATTACTATGTATTAATCTGTCATTCCTAAATAAGAAAGTTAATTTGAGATGAAGCCAATCATTTAAATATGACATGGGAAGAAAGCTACCACTTTCAAATTAAATAAAATGAAAGTGGGAGGTAGAATGATGTGTTCTTACAATACTACAACTTAACTATTCATATAAAACACAGATTACATTTCTTGATCATCAAATCAGTGAGCAAATGTTAACTGTTTTTAAAAAATAACTTATTACTTCCTTATAGAGTCAAAAGCAGGCTTCTAGTATGGACTTCCGTACTGTTTATGTGAACATTGAACCACTGGCAATCATATTAGGAAGGCTTGCACAGCACTAACAATCACATCATTGTTTTTCGTTACTAAGGCAACCCAAACGAAATTCAAGCTTTGCTGAAAGATATGCGAGAAACAACAATCTTATGGGCTCATGAAGTGTTACAATTACAAAAGGCTTCACATCATGCACCTACCAGTGACATTTTTCCCTCCCTTTTCCCTCTCTTCCCTTTTCCTCCTTCTATAATTTACAAAAATTAAAAAAAAACAAACAAAAAAAAAAAAAAACAAAAGCAGCCGCTAATAAAGAAGTAACGTATATATGGAATTGCAGCTAGCAAGGCAGTAAACATGTTAATATTTATAAACTAGCCATTAAAATGAAATAACCAATAACATTTAACTACTTGAAAGGAACTAAAATTGGTCATTTTAATTAACTAAAACATTCTGATGTACAAATACACCATTTAAGTGAATCAATTATAGGAAGCAAAGACCTTTTCCCCAAAGAAGTATAATATATCAGTGGTACAAGATCTTTATCTACTTTTGAGAGAATATATAACCCAACTTGTCCTACCTGTATTAATGAAGAGTATTCATGTATGCCTTCATTATTTAAAAGCCATTTAGTAGATGTTCTTATTATTAAATTAAAGTAATTTCTCTTTTTTCCTTCCCCTTCCCCCCTTTCTCTCTTTGTCCCTTCTCTAAGAGGTCACATAAAAAGACACATTACTATTTCAACAGTTACTAGTAACAATTCATATCATAGTAGAAACTTTGAGAGGTTTAGCTGATACAGCTATTTAAGATTCAGTCTTTTGTTTTTTCTTTTTAACATCAGTCCAGGGATCTGATTCTTTTGTTCTCTTCGGGGAGGATGATAACCAATCCATATCCTCTGGAATAAAAATCAGGTTGTTATTCTTACTAAACGAAGAAACTTCTTCTAAGTCATTGAACATTCTTGTTTCATTAGGAAGAAGGATTTTTATCTTAGCTGGAAAGACAAGTTGTGCTTTTATATTATTTTGTTTAAGCAGCTTTATTAATGGCCAGACCTTTTTCCTTTGCTCTATTACTCTGGAAGAATAATCATTGTCAAATCTTATCAAGTTCTGGTTGTATTTCAGGGGTGATTTCCTCCATGCAGTTTTTAAAACTAATTATTTTTCCAGGTATGATAATAATTATATGACTATTGATCTGGGAGGAGTATTTGTTGAAGTAGAAGCAGGTTTCTCTAGAGCTCTAGGTGCCCTTTCATTACCGTAAGAGAAACCCTCTTTTAGATCTAGAAAATCAGGAATCCAAGATGTTAACAATGAAATAATGTCCTCACTTTCAGTATTTTCAGGTAGTCCGAAGATCCTGATGTTAGTTCTTCTTTCTCTGTTTTCTAGATCATCCATATTTTTTAGTTACCAAGTATTTTGTTTAAGAAGAAACTTTTTGGGGGTTTCTTCTTCCTTAAGCCTCCCTTCAATGTCATTTAAAGAAGTTTCTATGTTTGTTATTTTTGTCTGGTGTTGTTGTAGCAGTTCTTTGAAAGCATCAGTCTGTTTTTGACAGTTCATTATAACGTTTTCCAAGTGTTGTTTAAAGTCATCCATCTTCAAAGACAGGTCCTGTAAAGTTGTTGTCATCAGTTGTAGTTCATTCTTTAAAGCTGCATCAGGGTGAGAATTCCTTGAGTTGCTCATTTTCAAAGCTGAATTAATCTCCAAGTTTTCTGACAGGAAAATTTTATAAAAATCCACCAAATTTGCTATTAATACAGTTTAGTTGTTTATCTATATATTGTTGTTATTTTTTTGAAAAACAAAAACAGAATTTTCCTGTTTATTTTAATAATTTATGGAGCTCTGAGATTATGCTGCTTTCAGTTGACCATTCAGGTTCCACCCCAATGGTCGGAAAAATTAATAGTATAACCAAAAGAAAACCACTGAAAGACAGAAAAAATGAAATACAGAAATATTTCAATCCTTTATTGTAACCTCTCTGAATGAATAAAGAGGTTATAAATTTTACCTCTTCAGCAAATTCGTTCTCATTAGTAATCAACCTAAATGTTCTTATGAATTGTCCTCTGGGAATATTCTTTTTCATAAAATATGGATGATTACTCCTGTAATGTAGATAAATATTAGCAAATGTATTATTTCAATAAATATAACTGTCATATTTCTTGTTATACTTATCCCATTTAATGGTAACATCAAGAAAGTTAACTTTTTATCTTATTTCACCTAAAGTAAACTTCAAAAATTTGGAATGTATGCTGAGATATTCAGTAAAACTTACATTCATCACAGGTTCCATTGATAAAAAAAACAAGTCTTCCACAAATCTTTTATAATAAACTATCTTGCTACAAATAACAGTGGAAGTTAACGTATAGGATTCCCAGCATCCAAACACCAAATTAGCAAATACAGGAGCCACAGTGGACCCCATTGGTACCCCTTTGATCTGTTAACAAAACATTTTATTAAACACAAAATAATTGTTTTCAAAATCAAGTTCTAGTAATGAACAATAAAATACAAGCATCTCATTAGAAATATCAGTATATTTTGTCATATAAGCTCTAATACACTCTACCCAACATCCTGAGGAATACTAGTAAAGAAGCAACATATATCTATTCTAATGATATAGGTATTTTCTTATTTGTATTCATATGTGTGGTTGAATTCACATAACTTGTCAAGAAGGTCCCATGAATCCTTTATATAGGAAGGCAACTTTTGCACTAATGGATTCAAAATCTGTCTGAGAAAAAAAGAAATACCTTCAATGAAGCTATTAAGGGCCAAATCAATGGGGTTAAAGGGGGAAGGATAAAACTCTTATGAATCCTTGGGATCACAAACAGAACCCTAACTTTTAGATTCTCAACCCTGAAAAAATTATATAAATCAAAATCAATAACATCATTCATAAAATTTCCATACAGTAGTTAATAAATAAGCATATAACTTTTTTGAATATCATTCCAAGAAGCTAATAAATATTCTTCTATATTTTCTAACATTCTCAATTGCTGTAGCATATGCATTAATATCCATAATAACTAACTCCCCACCCTTGTCGGCCTTCATAAATCTAAAGTTAGAATTTCATTTCAAATCATTTAATGCTGCCCTTTCATCGCACTTAAATTGAAATGGTAATTCTTACTTTTCTTGCTTAAAATGTCTCTAATTTTGTTCTCACAAACTTGCTCAAAGACCTTTAATGTACTGTTCAACATAGGATTATAAACAGTTTATTCAAAATCTTAGATGAACCAATGTCTTTTAAAATATAATTTAAATTTAATTTCCTTGTAAGAAAATTTAACTCTAAAAGAGTCTTAGTTAAACTAACCCTGTAAGTAGGCACAAAATTAAAAACCAGTTCTAAAACTCGAACATAGGCTGAATTTAGAGTAAAGTCAGACAAGGTGAATATTATGGTTGTCCATCTGTTAATCTATTTTCTTCTGCCCTCAGTTTCTCCCTCTCTGGTTCTGTAACTGGCTGTCTCCTTTTCCACAAAACAAGTTTTTAGAGCTCACATCCAGATGGTTGGTGTCAGAAGAGGAACTGTGTCTTGGAGAGTACAAAGGAAGTTCAAAGAAATCCCTTGCTATACTTTCTCTTGACCAATGAAGCTGAACTTTCTGTTCTTGTGAAGAAGAAGACTGCAGTGGAACATCATGAATGACATCATAGACAAAGGGGGGACTCATAACCTTGGAAATGCCAGGACCAATAGCAAATGGAATAACAGCATTATATTCCCCCTTAAAGGTGGAATCATTGTTAAATATTGCAGATGTATTTTTCTTTTGGAAATTAGGGTCAAAGAAAGAATATTCAGAATGGGTTTCATAAGACATTCTGTCTCTTTGAAGCTTCTTTGCCTTACAAAAGCCAACAGTCTTTTCAAATCTCTCTACAGCCAACAAAACATTGTCATATTTGCAGTGCATTTCAGGCATATTCTTTAACATAAGATTAATTTGGGTATCCACCTTAATAATATTTTTCTAGCCTGCTTCATTAGGCTAATATTGTTTTTGGTAAACATTCTTAAGAATTCAAGCGCAGCATTATTAAAGAATTCTACACTTTTTAAATAAAAAAGAATCATTCAGAGTAATTCCAATGGGACATTTAAAAATTAAAGCTCCTTTGGAACTATGCCCAGCTCAATACAGTGCTCAAAAAACTTACTTTCAATAACCATTGCCTGAAACTTCTTCAAAATGTTTTCTAGTTCAGGTAAAAGTCCCCTTAGTTCAACTTTTAACAAGTATCCTGATTGTAACTGTCTGGTGTTCACAAAAGGATCATAATTCAAATTTAAAATCACAGCAGCAGCTTTAAACTGCTGGTTGCCACTCAAATCAGGAGAAGGGTAGAATATTAGTTACCTTCTATATCAGTCCTTCGTCATCATCAGAACTTAAAGACCCACTTTTAGTATTGTGATGCTCATTCTTTTACATAGTCAGTAATTCCAAGGACTTGTACATTTCACCCAGGGTATTAAGCAGAATTCAAAACATATTGTCCTGACCCTCTGGTACTAGATGAATAGCTAAAGGAGAACCTCACCCACAAACTCAAAAAACATGTTTATTTAATCATGGTTTGGTGTTTCCTACATTTTAACCACACTCGTGACTATTTTCAGTTTTTTAAAGATTTTTATAGGTAATCTCTGAGTCTGACCACATGGGGTCTGGCGTCTTGAAGCAATTCTAATTGTTTAGTCTGCCTTTAAATATCCCACACTGCAGTTCTCATCTGTAAAAAGTTATATCATGCAGGCCTCTTTCTTCCTGAAGCTTCTGTCACTGATTGATTTGACATGCATACACTGCTGTCTTTCAGTCAGTTAGATTTAAGTAACATTTCATGCCGGTCAGTGACTACTTAAAACACAAACAGTGTAAATGGCACAGAACAGACTTTTAAAATGCTTTTTATTGCTGCTTCTTCTTAGAATGGCTAAACTGCAGCTTTTTTGTGAAGCCTGAATTGTACTACTTTAACTCATCTCCCATCCCTCCTCACACCTAACTTCCTTAGCTGTCTAAGTGCTAAGGGTAATCTTTTACCTGCTTTGATTGACAGCTCACAGCAGGAGACTTGACTCATGTACTGTTTCCTTGTTCTGACTTTACTTTCTGTATGGGTAGGGGAAAGACCAGGAAGCCGTGACATCACAGCATGAATGGGTTTTTTAGGACGGTCATAGTGATGTCAGTTTGGGGAGGGAATTGACCAGAAAACTACCTGTACTCAGTGGCCTTGATAACATCAATGAATTGAAGACTTTTACAGGGTGGAATTAAAGTTTTTTGAAAGTGAAACCACCACAGTACAGTAAGGTACTGTTCTAGTGGAGACAAACAGTCAATTTAAAATATTTTAAATGCTGTGTCCTTATTTATTCATAGCAGGAACAGTAAATATGCAGAAAAAGGATAGAAAAGTTGAGCATTTAAAAATAGAATCCCATTGTTGTCCTTTAAATCCAACAATTTGTCTCCACCAGCACATAACATTGGGCAGTCTTAACTAATAACTACTAAAACCAATAAATAAGACTGTTCCAAAAGGGGTTAAAAATCGACTATATAACAGAAAAAATGAAAGGCACAACAAAAATGAAATATAGAAATGTTTCAACATTGTTTTTATAGTTGCCTCACTTTAAATCCAAAGGGATTTGCTCTAAAACTGAAAATAAGAATTTTGTATATTTATTGCAAACCTTTGAATGTTTAAACAAGGATTTTCTTTTATTATTCACTTTAATTGAATATAAATGCTCTTTGATTCTCTTTTTTAAGGTTCTGGTAGTCACCCCTATATAAAAAGTGTTATACCCTGAACACAAACTAATATAAACTAAACCCTTGGACTTACAAGTTAATCTCCCAGGGACTACAATAGTTTGCTCAACATGTTCCAGTAAAATGTAGGGCCCTCATAAATAAATCTACAGGCTTTACAAAATCAACATTTATAAGTTCCTTTCATTTTACCAATAAAGGGTATAGAGATTTTAGTGCTGTCTTTTTGTAATAATGTTTTAAAACGATTATTTTTTTTTGTATACAAACATGGGGTAGCTGCCTATTACTTTAACCACATTATTACCTTTCAATACTTTCCAATTAGAACTACTAATAACGTTATGAATAGCCTTAATGTCAACAGACATAGCTAAAAACAAACAGATGTTTTATCCACAGAGGACAACCTTTCTATACACCTTTCATTTTCTTAAACTTTAACTAAAGGCTCAACTAAAATGGGCTAAAAAATGCCTTTCTCTTAGAACATCCTTCTTCAGCTACTTTAGATAGAATATCTTTATTATAATCTCTCTGAATGAATAAAGAGGTTATAAATTTTACCTCTTCAGCAAATTCATTCTCATTAGTAATCATTCCAGATGCTCTTATGACTTGTCCTCTAGGAATATTCTTTTTCATAAAATATGAATGATTATTCCTGTAATGTAGATAACTATTAGAAAATGTATTCTCTCAATAAATATAACTGTCAATTTCTTGTTATACCTATCCCATTCAATGGTAACATTCAGAAAGTTAACTTTTTACCCTATCTCATCAAAGTCAGAATGTCTGCTAAGATATTTGATAAAAAACTTACACGCATCACAGGTTCCATTGATAATAAAAAAACAAGTAATCCATAAATCTTTCATAATAAACTATCTTGCTACAAATAACATCGGAAGTCAAAGTGCACATACATATATATATATATATCTATATATATCTATATATATATATATATATATATATATATATATATATATATATATATATATGGGTCTATATTAGAACATCGAGGTTTAAAACCTTTGAATGTTCTAATATCGAACCCTATGGAGCGAAAGCTTAAACTATCGAAGCAACAGAAACCCAAAATCATTCCTAGGGAAAGATTTTGGTTGTCCGTTTCTGTTGCATCTGTATTTTTAGCACTGTGGTGGAAAGTTACGGGGCGGGTTCAGGTAAGAGTGCGATTGTGTGGATGTGAGGGTTAGGGTGGGTTAGGTGAGTTAGGGTTAGGGCACAGGTTAGGACGGGTTAGGTGAGTTAGGGTTAGGGAGCGGGTGAGGTGAGTGTGCAATAGTGACGGACCTTAGGGTTAGGGTTTGGGTTAAGGTAAGTGGATAGTTAGTGGTGTGTGTATAGTTTAGTGTAGGGTTAGTTGTAAGATTTTGGGTGTGCGGATTGCTGTTTGTTTGGTGTGCTTGTGTTGCGTGTATGTGTTTTGGAACAGTGATTTTTTTTCCCTGGGAAAAAATCGCTGTTCTGACAGTTTGAGATTGAAAGCTTTCACTTACATAGGGTCGATTAATCACCGTTCGCTTCTTTAAGCGGTTGGTGATCTAACATAGACCCATATATATACAAATATATATATATATATATATATATATATATATATATATATATATATAGATATATATATATAGATAGATAGATAGATATATAGATACTTTAGACCCATATATATACAAATATATATATATATATATATATATATATATATATATATATATATAGATAGATACTGTATGTACATAACATACATATATACAGTACACACACACACACACACACACACACACACACACACACACACACACACACACACACATATATATATATATATATATATATATATGTATGTATGTATGTATGTATATAAATATATATGTATCTATGTATAAGAAGTTAATTTCCCTTAATCATAAGTCTGGTTTTAATGTACCCAGGAAGTCCCAGGAGTCCTTAATCATGTGTGTGGATAATTCCTGAATGGGCTTTATCATTCTATCATAACAGCAAATGGATAGGTCTTTGAACCAGCAGCTGAAACAATAGGTCTGAAAGTTGGATTAGTAATGCTGTTATGTATCTTTGGTATTCCAAAATTGATGTGAAGAAAATATGTGCAAGCATTTTAATTGTCGTATTTATAAGTATACAGGAAATTTTTTACTGAATTTTATGTATAATTTTATTGCCATGCAAAGGAAAAGCTTGTGCTGTGTTTTTCAACACGTAAGGACTTCAAGAATGAGATTTCATTTATTTTGTTACATGACTGGTTACTTATTCAATGAATTGCTGATCATTTGTATAAAAAACATTTTTGAACCTCAGTTTGTCATTCTGATGAAGTCTGTTGGTGGTGCAGTGGACAAAAAGGTAACGCTGCAGTTTTAAAGCTTAAACAAATCGTATTCAAACAACTACTTGGATTTTTTGGGCTTTTTCCTGTTCTAGAGTTGGAGATAGCTTGTGTTTCTTGTGGTTATTACTTTTCATACTGAGCCATCACTTCTTGTACTTGGACATATTCTTTGGTTTATACTTCTGTAGTTATGGCAGGAGCTGTTTCCAATGGATGGGAACCAGAGTATATTCATGGTTGAAGAACCTATCTCTGAAGCAGCTGACTGCAACGCTCTGCCTCCAAGTTTCATTACTGGTGACTTTATGAAATTAGTTGGGCTTTTCACTGATCTCCTGCAGAGTGGTGTGACAGGTTCTAGTTCTTGTAACAATGGGAAACCTGTTATGTTGGACAGGAGGATTAATAGTGGTTTTGACACTGCGAATGGCTACTCTTGTATTAACCCAAGTGTTCTAGTTGACTGTAGGCAATGGGCTAATGAACCCAACCAACAACAAGGTACTGTTTTTAACAACAAATGTTTTAACTTTAATGATAATAGCAATCCGCCTAACATAAATATTGGACTAGCATGCAACCTCGGTCCTCATACTTTTAACATTGTTGCCTGGCTAAACAAGGATGTTTCACTAGCTTCTGAGCAGCAACTAATACTGGCAGCACAAGAGTTCAGTAATTTAAAATAGCTTATTTCACATTTTGAAAAAAAACTGATGAGACTTATGAATTTACAATTAGACAATGCATATTTAAATCAATGCATTCGGTTAGGCAGGGTTCCAAAGGGCCTTCGTTATTTTAAGTTTCAGAACGGTGTTACACCTGGTTCTAAATGTCACAGTAATCTAGCTGATATGTTTAACCATCAAGGACTTGAACTTTTACCATCGATTATTGAAAATAACAAATATATACATTCTTGTGTTAAAAAGAAAGGGAAAGTAAAGTGCGGGTCTTGTGCTCAATGCCCCTTTATTTTGGAAGTTGAGAGTTTAACATTAGAAAATGACTTAAATTCAAAAGTTTCCTTTGTAAGAGGGAACCGCCAGTCAAAATGTGTTGTGTACCTTGCTGAATGCTCAAGCTGCCCGGGGTTGTATGTAGGCAAAACAAAGACATAGCTAAGAAAGAGAATATATGAACATATGTATCAAACTAGTAGGTAAAACGAGAATAATGCTTTAAAATAAGCATTCAAGATGTTGCACATACTTTACAAACTTTGGTTTTGACATTTTAGAACAAATCAAGGGCAACCCCACACATACCTCTCAACTGTACAGATTTTTGCAGAATGTCCAGATTTTTGCCTCAAAATTTTGGTCTTTCCTCATAAAACATGTAGTTTTCTGGCAAATAACTGGGATGATCTGAGGAATAAAAATCACTAAATAATGACAAACATTTTAGTTTCAAACTTCATGTCCTTTTGAAAATGTGTTTTAACACAAACCCAGTTATTCTAGCTACTTTCTAAATTTATAAGAGTGATATTTAAAATCTGTCCCTATTTTTGGGCCTTTGTCCCTCTATTATGTAAGTCTTTGTCCAGATTTCTTGGGCTAAGAAGTTGAGAGGTATGACCCAGACAGGGTGACTTGAAAAACAAGTTAGAAGAAAGAGAAGTGAATTGCAACTTAGGCTTCAAGCATTGCAATTTCCAGGTATTAATGAAAACATTTCACTACAACCACTATTAAATTTTAGATTTTGTTTTATTTAAAGGAGAACTCCACTCAAAAGTCAAGTTTTTCTTTCCACAAAGTGTTTTTCCTTCCCTGTAATCCAACACTAAACACATCACATACAGAAAAACATAATTTAATAATTATGTTTGCCTTTCTTTCCTGCATTTGTCTCATCTGTTACTTCACAACAGCTACTGACAGTGGTAGGATAATTAACTTAGGTCACTTATCCCAACAACAGAACCATTTTAAGAAAACAATGGCATTTAAATCTACATTATCAGTTAGAAATTTCCAGCATCACACCTCAGATAAATGGTGTAGCCTGGAGTCCAGGCTTTCAAGCTTAGTTTTCAGAAGCAAATGATGTTTGGAACAGACAAATTTGTCACGGGACATCTTTAGTGGGGAGGGGTGGGGGTAGTTGGGTGGTTGGGGGAAGGTGAGGTAGAAAGGCTAAGTAAACAAGGCATGCTTTATAAGGTGAGTAGGCAAGAAAGGGTTAATTAGTGGAAGGATGTAGGGAGGAAGTGAGGTATGGAAAGGGGAGGGTCTTTAGGACTATTGAGGTGGGGAGCTGCCTGTTGGGATTCACATTTTGGTGTGATTTTGTTGGCTACCCATTCCTTCCCTCTCTTTTTTATTATGGAAGTGGTGGGTATTGGGATTGTTGGTGTTTTAATTGGGGGAGGCCCAGTGGTGGAGAAGATGGACAGGCTTTCCCTTCTTCTGTTTCCCCTCTGGTGTATGATTGGCGGAAGGAATTTTTGAGTGGTGGAAGCGAGTGTGCGGACACTCTTTGGACTTGGTGGTTTAGAGGATGGTGCTTATTCCAATGGTGAGTGGTGGTAAGCTGACCTTATGGATGGTCATTTAATGTTTTATCATTGTCCAATGAAATGTTATGGTTAATAAAGTTTAATGCATTTATTTTCGATGTAAAGCAATAAAGATCATCAAAGGTCTTTTGGTGTTTGGTTTCTTTATTAAAGTGGAACATGACAAATGTCTTTCCCTGTAATAAAACTCAGTGCCACAAAGAAAGAAAGCAAATATGTCCATGTAACTCTTCTTACTTTCTGTCACTATTTGATTTTGCATTTTCTCTACACTGTAATTTCTGTAAACGTGCATGTTTCTTCTGGAGTTAAGAGAAAGAAGATTAACATCAAAGACTTTAATTTTAGTTGTAATATTTAAAACTGTCACTGAAAAGCAAACCATCTCAGTCCAAGTAACACTATAAATCACAGGGGTCAAATTTCTTACACTTGAACACTGAACTGCAGTTGTTGCTTGAAAAGAACAATTAACTCAGCTACATTTTCAAGCCTGTCATTCAAACATTCCTTAAAATGCTGCAACAGAGGTGGCCAGTATAGACAATCAAAGGAAGCAAAGTAATTAAAAATGCAGATTGATGCTGTCAGTGAAAAGTAAGCAGTCATAGCAATGTTGTAAACTGACAAGAGAGAAAACTACAGTAAATGATCCCCTCATCATAAGGATTTCTTTCTGTCCCTCTAACGTGACATCAGGAAGGTGAAGGCATTGACTGTAAAACAAAATTTTAGAATTTTAGAAGGCTGAGAAAAGCAAAGCTCTCTAGGAATGCTCTAATTACCTTCTATAGAGGAGCCATTGAGAGCTTTATCACCAGCAACTGCACTGTATGGTTCGGAAACAGCACAATGGCCGAAAGGTAGAAGCTGCAAAGAATAATAAGAACAGCAGAAAAGATCATGGGCATTAGTCTTCCTACCTTACAGGAGCTCTTTGAAATGAGATGTAAAAATAGGTCCCACAAAATACTGAGTGACACTTCTCATCCAGCATATGGTTGGTTCACTAAACTTGCTTCTGGTAGAAGATTACGGAGTATTCACTGCAAGACCTCCAGATTCATGAACAGTTATCCAACTGCAATAAGACTCATTAATGCAGACATAAATCTAGATGTATCAAAAGTATAATAGATTGTTACACTTTCATTCTTTTTCTTTTTTTTTCCGTACAGTAATTCTGTTTTAGTGCATACTAAAATTAATATATTGTCATTTAAGTGCAATTCCATTCACTTCCTTATGTGCAATATCACCCAATCTCACCTCTGTGTATAGTGTACTTTTCTTTTCATGTGTTAATTATCTAGTAGTCAGTGTCATCCAATGTAATGAATAGTATACAAGCATGTGCAACAGCTACTTAGATATTTAGTTTTTATTTAATTTAATTTAATTTAATTTAACATTTGTTGACCGGGATAGCCCGACTGGATGTATGTCCATTTTCAGTGGAGGCCCGGGGAGAAAAGCTCCACATTAAGACAATTTACAAGACAGAAATCTTGACCATATACAATACAGATAATGTCAGACAGGTAAAACAATTCAAATACAGGAACATTTATATAGCACTGTTACAGTAACATGCCAACATACCCAACTAAATAAGTTAACATTTTTGAGTAAAAGGATTAATAAAACAATTTTTTTTGAGGGTAACATTGTTTATAAAGTTTACCAAACCTTAGGAGGTAAAAGTCGCGGTGGTGCAGCGGAAGCGTCGTTGCCTCACAGCAAGAGGTTCTCCTGTTCAATTCTCGGCTAGAGTGCCTTATGTGTGGAGTCTGCGTGTCCTCCCAGCGGTTAAGTGGCCTCCAAAAGACACGCGTGAATGGGCGTGCCTTTGTTGAAGGTTGGGCATCGGGCTGGCAACTTGGCACCATAAAAACCTACTGCCAATCATTAGCAGACCGGAGTTCCACTGTGGTGACCCCTAACCAGGAAAAGCCAAAAAGACAAACAACAATAACCAAACCTTAGGAGGTGAGCTACTACAGTAGGAAGTAATAGAGAATATCAGAGCACCTGAAATTGCATGTTAAAGATAGATAGTAAAGAATGGTCCTGCTAGGGGACTAAGTGTCAGTCAGGGTTTGTGCATGGGCAAAGCCATGGGGCTTTAAGGAAGAATCTTAATTGCTTCTTGAAAAGTGGGGTAGAAGAAATGGCTGTTAGTTCAGTTGGAAGAGTGTTCCTAGAGTTACCAATAGAGTTTGAGAACAAGCTATCTCCAGATTTGTTGTTGAACTTTAGGGTAGCTACTAGTACCTTATTAGCTGATCGAAGGGTTGTTAGATTTTTATATGGTGAGATAAGAGTAGAGAGTAAAGGTGTATCTGTGGGATGGTGTAAGATCTTGTGTATAGTAGTAAGTTGCTGGAAAAGAATCTGGCTTTGTGATTCCAGCCATCCTAGCAATTTAAGATTTTGGCAGTGGTGGGTTTGAAAAGGGGCACCAGAGGCAAATCTAACTATGTTATTATAGGATGTTTCCAACTTATGAAGATTATTTTTGGATAAGTTGGTATAGATTGGGGATGCATAGAGAAGGGTGGAGATTAAGTGAGTTTGGGCAATAGCAGTTCTAGCTAGAGGTGTGAGAATGGATTTAAGTCTGTAGAGGAAACCAAGTTTTTTATTAACTGATTTAATGGTTAGGTTGATATGAGTGTAAAAGTTTAGATTATGATCAATTGTTACACCTAAAAGTTTGGTGGTCGTGTCCAGAGTTATTACAGTACCATTATTAGATGTAATTGTGAAGTTGATAGCAGGAGACTTCTGAGTGGGAGAGAATAGTACCAATTTAGTTTTTTTTTGGGGTTAAGGAGGAGACAGCGTTGATGGAACCAGTTTTCAACTAAGGTAAATACTGCTTGGGTACTCGAATGAAGTCCAGCAGGTGAGGAGGCTGAACATATTAATGTCGTTGTCAGCATAGTGTATGCAGGTGGTTTGTGGAAGGGAGATTTTCAGATCATTTATGAAAATAGTGAAGAGGAGGGATCCCAGAATAGAGCCTGGTGGGATGCCAAGAGTTATAGGGAGAAGAGTAGATAGTTTACTTTCCCAGAAGACTGCTTGTTGTCTATTTCCTAGATAGGACTTGAACCAATTAACTGTCTGGGTATCTAGTGAAAGTGATTTGAGTGAGTGTAACAGTAATTGATGATTAACCATATCAAATGCTTTTGAGAGGTCAATAAAGAGGGCTGAGGACAGTAAGCTGTTGTTAGGATTTTTATTAATGCAGTCAGAAAAGGATAGTAGAGCAGTTGTAGTACTATGGAAAGGCCTAAAACCATGCTGGCAGTCAACTAGCAGGTGCTTTTGGAAGAGATGATCAAGTAGCTGACGATGAATACATCTCTCCATAATTTTTGCTAAGGGGGAAAGTAGGGCTATGGGGCGGAAGTTTGAGAGTTTATTTGAGTTCCCACCCTTATGCAGTGGGACTTTCCAGAGGGATGGGATGGAACTTTCTGTAATGGTTCTGTTCTGGAAACAGGGTAGGCAAGCACTCCAGCTGCCATTTGAAGGTATTCAGCTGGGAGGAGGTCAGCTGATGGAGTGCATGGTTTAAGCTTAAGAAGTAGGGAGTATATGAGAGATGTTGGGACAGGCTGCAGTTGTAATACTTGGGGTAGGGTGGTTGGCAAGGATGAGTCAGTGGCTGGCATGGATGAGTCAGTGGTGGTAACAGGTGGTAAGGTACTTGCTAAAGATTGAACAGTTTCTGAAAAAAAATTTGTTAAAAATATCAGCAATTTGGTTGGGAGAATTATGAGTCAAGTTAGAGGGGGTAGGTGTTTTGGCTTGTCCAGGATGGAGTAATTTATTTAATCCTGACCAGAATTTTTGTGGGTTTAGATATTGGGTTTGTTGGAATTTAAGGTAATAGTTTTTTATCGAGGAATATTGATTTTTTAGCGACATTCCTGAGCTGTCTAAAGTTTAAATGATCAATAGGGTCTTTGGTACTTCTCCATATATTCCAGATTTTATTTCTCAGTCTCATTTTTTGCCTTGTCTCATTTGAGAGCCAGGGTGCAGGTTTGTTCCTAATTTTAATGGTACGAGAGGGGGCATGGTGCTCAAGGATTTTTAGGAATGCATGGTTAAAAAAAGAGACTGCTTCACTGAGAGGTAGATATTTTAGGGGTGACCAATTGCAGGCTTTTAGTTCAGCTTGAAAGTTACCTAGTTTCAGGTTCTTTTTGTTCTGGGTGGTTCTAAAGTTTAGTTGAGTGGGAATGGTGATCTTTTGTCTAGTTATAAAGGTAAGCGAGTGGTCACTAATATCATCAGGAAGTATGTCTATTTTGTAAGATCGGGGGTTATTGTTGACTAGTATCCAGTCTAAGGTAGTTTGTTTGTTGCTGGGAAAATTACTGGAATGAGTGGATTGTTTAACAGCTAGAGTGGAATCACTGGTTACTACCACGTCATCCTCACGAAGATCTGGCATAGACGCTAACACTGATGATCCCGGGTTCAACATTGTGTATGGATGTGCAAATGGTAATGATGAACCATTACTTGATATAAGCATACATGCTACTTCAACAGAACCGATTGGCAGAAATATAGGGGTTGAACAAGCAGCAGACCCAGTAAAGACTGAACCCTTTGGGCTTATTAGGGCTTCCAACTCTGGGGTTACAGGTTGGCTACAGGAGTGGCCAACATTGTTTGAACCGATGAGTAGTACGTGGAGGGGAGACCTGGCTAGTACGTGGAGGGGAGATATGGCTGAAGGGATACAGAACTCTACCATGGATATCACCACTGACTTGAAGAACTTGGATGGAATGTTGGTGAAGTATAAAAAATTACAGTTAGAAATTTCATATTTTAAAGAATGTACTATTGAAGGTATTGTCCCTAAAGGACTGAGGTCCTGGCAATACCCAAATGGCCTCATTCAAGGTTCACAATTCCATGAGCAGTTGTTGAAGTTGTTTAATAGACACGGTTTGGAATTATTGGACTTGATGAGTAAACACTATAGAATTATGACTGAAGCCCTTTCAAAAGAGGCGACTGCATTAGATGAAAAAATAAGAAGGAATGCTGATTTTTCGAGGTACAAATTTGAGCATGACAGATGCCTACCTAGTATAGACCAACATATTGCCAAACTAAAAGCCACTAAAATAAAGAAACTGAACAGGGACAGGGAAACATATGCATCTGGCTCTGCTTATCCTATCCCCCCATCATCACAAACTGGTCAGGCCCTTGGCTGAATTTTTGGATCAACAAACAGTGCCGGTTATCAAGCCGAGGTCAACCCTGGGTTAGATGGCAATAGGGGCCAAGGCCCGCCCCTACGTGAGCAGGCCGTAGGGACCTTAATGGAAACTACATGAGGCCGGAATGAAACTGGTAACCAATATTGGAATAATAATAACAAATTTGGAAACTAGCAGAATTTTCGGTCACAAGCCTTGGGGTACAACCTGAGGCAGGGTCTTCCCAGGGTGAACTACAGGAACTTGAACAGGTATTAGTATCGGATCCACAGCAACTCAGTGTGGAGAACAACTTTGAACTGGTATACAATAGCCAAGGTGACTTTAAAATTTTCAGTTTTTCTACACTGAAAGTGAGCATTGAGTTAGTGAATTTATTAGCTAAAGGATTAACGTTTGTTCCATCTCACAAAGCCTCCTTTGCTGAAACTGTAATTGATTTAAAATTATTCACAAGGAAGCTTAACTTTAGTTACTTGTTTGGGGCTAGACAGCAACCACAGAATCCGTTCTATGTAAGTAGTACCTATTGCCCCCACTACACCCGACATTAACAATATTTGAACATGTTTGTGAAGTGGACTTCAATTGTATTTGTGTACAAAATCAAAGTAAAGGGAAGGGTCACAATGTTACTAAGGAAGAAGAACTAGCACTTAACTTGGTTCAACAGGCATGGGTGAGGGTGATGCAACCTGATAAGGGTGAAGGACTGGTTATAATGAATAATGATGAATATGTCAATAGAATGGAAAGAATAGTAATGACTGAAGCATACACGGATGTGTCCCATAACGGATTAAATACTGCTTCTGTGAGAATTTGTGCTAACATAGAAGAACTGTTTATTGAGGCAAGGATTGACATGGATATTTACATTTTTTTATGTATGCTAGCACCTAGAATTCCAACTCTGTTTGGCATTCCCAAGATCCACAACAGTGTCTCGGACCCATCAGTGAGACCTCTTGTGGATTCCAGGAACAGCATCACTTACCCATTAGCCAAATATATTGACCATTTTTTGCAGAAATATGTAAAATTACAAAAACAGATCTGCAAGGACTCATGGTTCTTTTTAGGGAGTATACAGGATTTACAGTTTAATGAGGGCTTCAATTTCCTAACTATAGACGTTAAAGATTTGTACACATCCATTCCACATGTCGAAGGTGTAGAACGGCTTAGCGTACTACTGCTAGAACTGGAGGCCCCTAGAAGTTTAATTTCTCTCCCCACTTAACTCTTGGACATAGTGTTGTCTAATAATTATATTACCTTCAACAACAGATTCTTTGTCCAGTCCATCGGTGTAGCAATGGGCTCCCCGTGTGGAGCCAGCTTTGCCAGTCTAGTGATGGCTTCCTGGGAAAGGGAGTTTATTTTAAATGTACCTGAAATTAGAAGCCAAATACACTTTTACACAAGATACCTGGACGATATCTTTATGTTGTTTAAGGGTGATGAGGTGGAAGCTAACAATCTAGTGAAATACCTCAATAATACCACTGTTTTTTTACAGTTCACACATACTTTCCACATGGAAAGAATAGTTTACCTGGATGTCGACTTAAAAAAGGACCTAATTAATGGTTGCTATACAGCTCGTATTTTTAGGAAATATACTTACTTGAATGCTTTTTTTACATTTTGACAGTTGTCATCCACTATTCCAAAAGCGTTCAGTGGTAAAAGGCCAACTGGTACGAGTAGCCCGGATAGTTTCCACACAAGAGGAGTTTTTACTAGAATGTAATCAACTTCAGGACATGTTTATCAAGAGGGGATACCCTCTACCTATGGTTAGGTAACTGGTAAGAGAAGTACAAAACAAGAGGCACAGGGGCACATACCAACCTATCCTGGGAGTCAAAATTAATGAGGAACAAATGGAAATCAACCAAGTTTGGATGGTTCATGATGATGCTCCTTTAGTAGGGTCCACTTTTATTACTACTTTTAGCAGGAATAGTTATGATATCAAAGACATCATTAATAAGAACTGGGATTTAATTGTCCTTGATCACAAATTACATGCTAAATTGAAGGACCCCCCCCCCCCCAGAGTAGTTTTTAGACACGGCAGGAATTTAAAAAGCTTATTACAGACCAGGAAGGAAGACAGTTTAGGAAGCAAGAGGAAAGGGATGATAAAGTATAGCATGTGCCCCAATGCCCCTTTATGGAGACTAGGGTCAACTTCTCGATCAGAGGAGTGCCCTATGCGTTATAGGGTAAATTTGACTGTAATACTAAAAGTATAGTCTATTTGGCCCAATTTCAAGCCTGCCCAGCTTTTTATATTGGGAAGTCGGACAGGAAACTAAAAGAAAGGGTTTACAAACACCTTTACAGCATTAGAACATCAAAGCAGGAAAATGCTCTGGCTAGACATGCGAGTGCTTTCCCATTACACTCTTTTAAATTTAGAGTGATTGACCAGGTTACGAGTGATGGAAGGGGTGGCCCTAGTTCATTATTCCTAGAAAAACTGGAATTAATATGGCAACTTCGTACTAGGGCCTGTTACCTGCCAGGACTGAATGAAGTTTATTCCATATCTTGCATCCTTAAACTAAAGAGTTTAATAAGGTGAATATAAACATTGTTCACTAATATATACTTGTTACCTATAAATGTATGTATATGCATTTAGAGTTGTTTATGTGAATGTGTACACTCTTACTCCACCTTTTATTATATTCACTGGACATCCTTACATGATTGTTTTCTCTGCTCCAGTCTTTATAGCTTTTCAGCTTGATGGTCTTAAATTCAGACAACATGCGGCCAATATAAGTGTTTTATTATATTTTTCACCCTACTTTTTAGAACTTTCATTATTTACTACTGAAAGTTATTTAAGATTTTAATACTTTTTCACACAGTGGTAAAGTATTTTATTTTATACTGTTTTCAATTTTACACTTCATTCTTGACTTTTCAATTTTTACTGTCATCTTAACTATTGGTTTTAATGTTCGTATGGTTTTTAAATATTTTTGAAAACACTTTTAAAAGGTTTTTTAAGAGTGTTTTTGAACTGATTAGCTATATTTATATTTACACATATACAAATATATTTACTGCACACATATTTGTTTCACAAGAACCCAGATTTTTAAAGAAGCATACAATGGGTTAATTTTATTTCCTGCTTACCTTTGGGGCGGGCTTGTCTTTTGCTTGGAGGAAGTTGAAGTGGTTTGGATTAGTATTTACTGTTTGAAACATTCTGGTTGCAACTGTCTGATGAAATCTCACTAAGGGGTGAGACGAAAAGCACTTTATGGTTACTGTTTTTTATTGTTTTTATCATTTGTTTGAAGAAAAGTCTGAAGAATAAACTTTGGGAAACTACAACTGTGTGTGTGCCTCAAGCCCTCTTGCCTGCATTCCTGTTTTTGTAGTTACCTGTTTCGTTATTCCAAGTTTGTTTAGTTAATTAGTCACCTATGCATTACAATAGACATCAAACAGAACTGTCTGCATGGTGTGCCAGTAAAAGTGTTCCCTCATCTCTCTTTTTACTCATGTCATCTGAATAGCACTTTCACAATAAATAATGTTACAACAAAGTTCTTGAATCAATCCTTAACATGCAGGAGTCTTAAGTATTCCAGAAACTGTGCTCTGCTCTGTTCATTAGAATTCATACTGACTACTCACAGCTGTTGATATGTCAGCTTAGCTCTTGCTGCCTGACAGTCTGGGCATGTGGAAGGTGCCCTGAAACTTTGGAAGCTGGCCAGCTGTTATATCCTTGGCAGGATATAACCCAGATAGTTAAGACTAGTGTAGCTGTGATCAATATGATGAACATCTAGCTCTCAAATGTCCAGATTTTCACAGAATGTCCAGTTTTTTCACTCATATTTCTCATAAAAATGTAGTTTTCTGGCAAATCACTGGCAAATTACTGAGGACTGACATCAGAAAACAATGGCAAACATTTGATTTTCAGAAAATTAATGTTAATACAAAACCCATTATTTCATCAACTTTCTAAGTTTTGTAAGGGCAGTATTTTAAAAATGTGCCCATTTTTGGGCCTTTATCCCCACATCATTTGTGGCTTTGTCCAGATTACTTGCTCTAAGAGGTTGAGAGGTATGATTTATATTTTAAATACACAGCTGTGGGTAAACTTTATATTTAACCACATTTTACTCTAAGAAAAAGGGGCTCCGGGAACCACAAAATGTGGCTCTGATTTTATATTGTTAATTTGAAGTATGTATGTGTGTGAGCTTTGGCCAGCTAAGATCTGCATGCAATCAACTGAATGCATAAGTGAAGTTAAGTAAATTTTTATCTGCACTTTTTTCATATAATACACGATTTAAATTAATTTGTTTGTGTTGCATTGAGCAATATCTAGCTGGAAGTTGTGACTCTGTTTTTTCAGTTAAGGCTTGTTAAAAAAACTGCATAGCCAGTGATAAGTGGGGGTAGTTTACTTCATTGTTATTCAGTTTCTGTCTTATACAAGTGGTACAGTGAATTATTTTCTGCTTAAACTGTGAGCTTTGGCTAGCTAAGACCTGCATGCAATCAAGTGAACGCATAAGTGAAGTAAATTTTTATCTGCACTTTTTTCAAATAATACACAATTTTAATTAATTTGTTTGTGTTGAGCAATATCTAGCTGGAAGTTGTGACTCTGTTTTTTCAGTAGGTCCCCATCCACTCTCCCTGTTTTTGTTTTGGTTTTGGTTTTGGTGTTAATCTTGGTGGCTTTGAAACTGCCCACCCCTCTTGTAAATCTGCACTTGGATACTCCTCCTGGGCCCATCTCATTTGCTCACTCAGAAAAAAAAAACATTATCTGCTTTTACTGTATTTGTGTTTCATTAAGAGGGTTCGTGGTCTGCACTCTTGGTTGAGGACAGGCTGGACTCTGCCCTTCTGAGCTGGGAATTTCTGGTTAAAGGCTTATAGTGCCTGCATATTTGAACTGCTTCTTACTGAAATTGGTACACCTTGTTTGCTGTAGCATAGACTAGATCCAGGCCTGCTGAATCTAGCTTTGTTTGTATAACTTGAGCACTAATCCAGGCATTCTTTAAAGTATTCAATTGTATTTATTACTGCTTGGTAGTAACTTGATTAAAGTGTAGCTATCATTCTAAGTCTTTTGGATTAAGCACTTGGGCTTCAGACCAGTTGTTTTACATTAGGAAGGTTTGTGGCCTGCACTGTGGTGGCAAGACACGTAGCTTACATCCTTCTAAGTTGGGAACTGCTGATTGAGGGCTCAGTGTCTGTTATTCTAAACGTGTATTAGTTCTGGTTTAAGCACTTGGGCTTCAGGCCAGTTATTTTACATTAAGAAGGTTCGTGGTCTGCACTCTTGTGGGAGGAGAGGCTGGACTCTGCCCTTCTGAGCTGGGAATTTCTGGTTAAAGGCTTATAGTGCCTGCATATTTGAACTGTTTCTTACTGAAATTGGTACACCTTGTTTGCTGTAGAATAGACTAGACCCAGGCCTGCTGAATCTAGCTCTGTTTGTATGCTTGTTGTTTGTTTGCTTGTTATTTCCCTGAAACGCTAATTCCACCTAAAATGCGGCTTTTCAGTGCTTCTGTGGATCCCTAGTGATATCTGCATTGCTTACTGTACTTATTTCCTTGTTTCACTTGAAAGAAAGTTACTGTTTGTCGTTTTTGCATTTAAGTTACCTGTAACACATTGCATATAAGTTACCTGGCACTTGCTCACTAAAGCAATTATATAAGTCAGCACTAAAAAATTAAAAGCACTACACCCTCACAAACTCCCCTTGAGTAGCTTGTTCCCCATTGGCCCTTTTTTCAATTATAAAGGAATTCCCAATACTATTCTAGCATGTCCAAAGGTCAGTTGTCAATCTCCTCTCTGGTCCAGCTGGTGAATCTGGGAATCTTGAGGCAATGTTACAACTGCCTCATGTACACAGACAACCCTCTCCTCCTCCCAACAAATTCCAACACATGTGAGAGATGCAACCATATAGCCAAACTGGAGGCTAAGCTCTCTCAACTCAGCACTGGCATAACCAGTCAGGAGGAGAAGGAAACCACACTCACTACAATTCCAGTCTCACATAGACCTACCATGACAGCAAACCAAACACAAAAACACACAAAAACATACTCGGAGGCTCGAAATAAAAATCTGCCTAAGCAGCAGAGACCTCCAAAGCAGACACCCAAGCAACCGCTACCCCAAAACAAAACACGTGCAACACATAGCTCACAAAGCCAGTGTGCCGGACAGTCACAGCCCTTAAGGCTAAACAACACATCTGATACACTTGTAATAGGTGACTCTATCATCAGGCACACTGACGTCCCACTCACCAGGCTGAACAAGGAGAAGGTCACAGTGAGGTGCCTGTCGGGAGCTAGGATCCGCCACATAACACAAGCACTCAGGTCACTCCAAGGCAAGTACAAATATGACTCAGTCATTGTCCATGCTGGTGTGAATGACCTGAGACGTACCTCCCTGGACTACATGAAAAGAGACATAGAGGAGCTCTCTGAGCATGTAGCCCAGGCCGGTATGACCCTGACCTTGAGTAGCATCTTACCCTCACCAAGAATGATGCCACAATATGAAGACAAGATGATCAATTTCAACAACTGGCTTAAGTATTGGTTTCATTCAAAGGGGATCCAATGCCTGTCAGCCTGGGATGACATGCTCGACAAGCCACAATGCTTCACTAGGGACGGCTTGCACCTGTCACCCTGGGCTTTTGGATATTGGCAAAGGCTCTTGCTACCCCCATAGTGCAAAAGACAAACCCACCTCCATAGGTATCACAAGGGTTAAGAAACTAAGAGTAATGCTACTCAACGCCAAAAGTCTAAACCTCAAGATGCACGCACTCGAAACTCTCCTTAGCATGGAGAACATCGATATCTGTGCTGTAACAGAAACCTGGTTCAAGGCTCCCTAGAGCACCCCAGCACTACCAGGTTATACCTCATATCATGCTTTTCAGCCCCAAAACTTGGACCGAACCACAAAAGGAGGGGAAGTATCAATATTAGTCAAAGATACCCACACCTCCAGGTTGGTGGCACAGCACGAAGCATCAGAGACTATCCATGTGCAACTAACAGTGGGTAAAACTGCCTTCCAGTTTATAGCCTGCTACAGAACACTCTCCCAAACCCAGGAACCCCACTCGGCCTTCCTGAGAATACTGGAAAATATGAAGGTCTCTCCAAACACCATTATATTGGGCGACTTCAACTACCCAAACATAGACTGGGAGCATTACTCTAGCTCCAACACCCTAGCCCAAAGGTTCCTAGAATTTATAAACTCAAATGCTATGGAACAACTTGTTACCACTCCCACAAGAAGGGAAAACATACTGGACCTGATCATCACCAACATGGGGACTCTATGCTCCAGACCAGAAGTGTATCCCTCACTGGTAAGATCAGACTATAAACTAATTTCACTGGATATTCACATCCCGACCCCACCCCCTGCCCAGAAAACCACAGTGAAAAACTTCTCTAAAGCAAATTTTACACTCCTCAAAACCAAGGTGGAATCCTTCAAAGCCCCCGGGCCTGTGGAAAATACAGCCCAGACCGCAGAATCCTTTATAAATGCATTCTAGGCACACCTTCAGGAATGCATGGATCATGCAATCCAAATAAAACCAAGACCCAATCCTCCAAAGGCAGACGTCCTGTCTGGTGGACCCCAGCCATAAACAAACTATACAATAGAAGGAGGAAGCTACTACATGATAGAGCAAAATCCCAAAAAGGGAAGGCATCTCTGATCAGTATTAGCAAAAAACTATGGGCACTCATAAAATCGTCTAAGGCCAGCTTAGAGAGAAAAATTTCACAGGACACTAAGGATAATCATAAGGCTTTCTTTAGTTACGTTAGGAACCTGGGTGGGAATTCCGAGATATACTCAGAATTAGTCCAAAATGACAAAAAATACACCGAACCCACAGACATTGCCAACATCCTAGCTGACAGGTTCAGAGCAAACTTCTCCCCCCTCCTCACCAAAAGGGCAAATATCTATCCCAGCAGAGTGCTGCCCCCCTGACATCTCAGATGCTCAGGTAAGAGCCACCCTCTCCAAAGCAAACAACACAGCATCAATGGGACCAGACAGTGTCCCGGGCTGTGTCCTACATGAACTCCAAGAAGAGCTAAACCCAAACATAAAACTACTGTTCAATCTCAGCCTTACTACAGGATATGTACCCAAAGAGTGGCGTACAGCAACAATGGTCCCTCTCCACAAAGGTGGTGCCTCAACGGATCCTGGAAACTATTGCCCCATAAGCCTGACTAGCTTGGTCTGCAAAGCTATGGAAAGGATCATCATGGACCTCATAAATAAAGATATTGGGGACCTACAGACACTGGATTCTACTCAGTTCGGCTTTGTTAAGGGCAGATCCTGCCTCTTAAACCTGGTCGATTTCTTTGAGACAGTCACCAAGGCTATTGACGAGGGGAAGGTGGTCCACACAGCCTACCTGGACCTCGCAAAAGCCTTCGATACAATACCCCACTCGGGCATTATAGATAAGCTCACCAGCTTAAATATAAACCCCTATGTCACTAGATGGGTTGCAAACTGGCTCAAGGACAGAACCCACATGATTAGAATTGCTGGAGCCATGTCAGACTCCAAACCAGTTACAAGTGGCGTCCCACAAGGCTCAGTCCTAGGACCTCTCCTGCTCGGTATATATTTCTCGGAGGTACAGGCCAACACGGAAGGACTGTGGCTGACCAAGTTCGCGGATGACTGCAAACTGGGCGCCATAATCGACTCTCCAGCCGACACAAGCATCCTCTAAAAGGGCATCATAGAAACAGACAACTGGTGCCAGAGCCATGGCCTCAAGCTAAACACCAGAAAGTGTATAGTCATCCCCTTTGGCAAAAACAAAGTGCCCACAAATTACCACATAGGTGGTAATCCATTAAGTATGGAAGAAGTAATTAGGGACCTGGGGACCCAAGTTGATAGCAATCTCTCATTTGACAACCACGTGGCCAAAGTGGTTAGAAAAGCATTTTATATAGCCCACCTAATCATGAAGGAATTCACATCTAGATCAGGGGAGGTCATCGTGCCTCTTTACTCATCCCTCATCAGGCCCATAATTGAGTACAATGCCCCTTTTGGGATGTACCTTACCAGACACCTGCAGCAACTGGAAAGACCCCAAACGTACCTCACCAAGAGGATCAAAGGGCTCAAACAGATGCCATATGCTGCCCGGTTAAAGAAACTCCAGCTCTACTCAGTGGCATACCGCCTGCTCAGAGGCGATCTGTGCCTGATGTATAAAGCCATGTCTAACCCGGAATTAATGGACATGCTGCACCTCAGAAAATCCAAATCCCATCGAGCTACGCGCTTGAGAGACTTGAACCTCAGCACTGAAATAAATAGGACATGCTGGAGGGACAGATTCATAACCCAGAGGCTCCCTTCACTCTGGAATAAAATCCCAGTCCAGGTTAGGCAGAGTCCCTCATTGACTCTCTTCAAGTGGAATCTTGATGAGTGGATGGGAGATCATAGGTTTACCCCGGGTATCACTTCTGTGTCACTGTTAGACAAAGGCACAGTATACTAACCTCGAAAAGGGGCATGGCAAAATTAATTTAAAATGGGTGGTGAAAGCCAAACACACTCTAGCTAGGCTTATAAATGCCCTAGGGCAGATAGCTTGGAATGAACCTATGAACATGAGATGGTTGCATTGCATTTCTGAGCTATTTTAAGTAACTTATCAATTGTTCCCTGTGACAGCAGAACAAAAGAACTATGTAAAGCCCATGGGAAATAACATTGCTGGTAGCAGGAAAGCACAGATAGCGCAGGAAATGAAGGGCATTGCTGCAGGTAGGAGGGCCAGGTAGTAAGTCTTGAAGCCCATTGCAAATGTATGGTAATACAGTTACAGCAAAAGCTGGGCTCCACAGGAAGTTAAGATTTCACAGGTGGGGTACCACTGCAGGCATCACAGAAGAGAAGTGCATACATGTCTGCATATAGTGTTATTCTTTTTGAGTCTTGCATGTTGCTTATTCATTTATCTCACTCACACACACACACACACAGACACACACACACGCACACACACACACACACACACACACACACACACACACACACACACACACACACACACACACACACACACACACACACACAGATACAAATAAACAAAAAGATGTAGATACATTTTTATATAAAGAGTGTGCTGTCTGACTATTTGCTATGCACAAGGATGCTTTACTTCAGACTAATACTTCCCTTCACATCTCTCTTTAATATTCTGCTGCAGAATGTCAGCTGCTGGCTGGGTGGGAACCCTACGTAGTCTGTTGCTATGGAGATGGCCCATTTTTTTCCTTCCAAAAATAGATAACTATGTTAAACAGTCTGCCAGTTTGTTTCTTAAAATGATGATAATGTCGAAAGGAAAAGGACCCTGTAAGAAAAGTTCACTGTATACTTACTGCATCAGTCAGACCCTAAATTGTAAGTATTAAGAAAAGAAATGTGCAATACGTAATGGAGTACTAGTTCATATTTTAATCCTCTCTCCTTACATTCTGATCTGCATTTTCTTTCTGCCTATTCACACTGACTATACAAATACTGAAGACATAGGTCTATAAAAACTTACTACCCAGTCCACTGTTCTGGTCACTCATTCACTCAGAACATTTTTTATTTTTACTTTGCATTGTTTTCAACATACTAAGATCCAAGCCTGTCAAGATATCAAGAAGGCACAGCTGACAGAATGGTCAGTTTCTTTAGTTTTTTTTCTCTTGTATCCCACCTGAGTTGGCTGCAAGTTATATTACTCTCCAGACAGAAATGGACTGCAAATGTGGCTAAAATGACTGGGTTGAATTGGTTCTGACAATGTTGCATTTTTGCAACATCTGCACCTCAGCGGTATAGCAAGACTTTTAACAGAAAGACATATAGGCTGCAGCTGTTAAGTGAGATATCCCCATTGCTGCAGTTAAGTGCTCATCCATAAGTGATATATCATCATACGCATGCTCCTCTCTAATTGGACTCAACAGAGCAAAAGGTCTAATTCACAGCAGCATGTATATCATGGAGGCATATGGAGGCTATTGGACTTTAGTAAAGGTTTACAATAAGGGCACATTGACTGTATTCCCCAGGAAGGAGGGAAGACCAGATGTAAATTCAGCCACTGCACAAATGGAATAAAACAGTAGTCTACTGTACAGTACTGACCACCACCCACACTTTGACCAACACAGACAGGTACACTCTACTAGAGCAGGCCATAGGTCAGTATTTTGTTGGTAATAGTCCATATTCCTCTGATTTTGCACTGTAGATGTCTAGCTGTATCAGTTTTTTCTGGCAGGCAGCAAGGGCCAGTTTTGCTACTACAGCAGCCTCTAACAGTCCCCCAAGGCTAACCGAGTGTGCGGGAGTCACTTTGATTCAGGGCCAAACATTTCCTTTCAAAAGAGATTTCCTCTATGGCCACAGATATCAAGCATGTTATTACATTCAACTGTGCACTGTTTTCTGAGGTATTACATTTTCCAAAGGCATCATTATGTCTTTCTTGCACTTATTTCATGTTGCCATGTTTCCAACCACTGCTTCATCCCAGCTAAAGACTCAATTCTGCGTAACTTCTTACACCTTCAAAAACTGAAAATGCCTCCAATAACTACTTATAGGTTTCATAGGTAGGTACTAGGCTATCTGTCCGAAGGTATTTATAAGCCTAGCTGGAATGTGTTGGCTTTCGTTGCCCCCTTAGATTAGTTCCCTATGCCTCTGTCCAGCAGAGCCATTGAAGGGATCCCCGGGGTAAACTTTCTGTTTCCCATCCATTCATCAAGGTTTCTCTTGAAGAGGGTTAGCGAGGAGCTCTGCCTAATGTAGATTGGAATCTTGTTTCAGTGCATGGGAAGTCTCTGGGACAGGAATCTATCCCTCCAGCATGTCCTATTTATTGTTGTGGTGAGGTTTAGATCCCGAGAGCATGTGGCTTAAGGGGATGTGGTTTTCTTTAGGTGGAGCATGTCCATCAATTCTGGGATGGACATGGCCTTGTATGTCAGGCAGAGATCACCTCTGAGTAGGCAACATGCAACCAAGTACAGCTGGAGTTTCTTCAGTTAAGCTGCATAGGGCATCTGTTTGAGGCCAGTGATCCTCTTGGTGAGGTACTTCTGTGGTCTTTCCAGCTGTTGCAGGTATCTTGTAAGGTACATCCCAAATGGGGAGTTGTATTCTATGATGGGTCTGATGAGTGATGTGTAGAGGGGCACAATGACCTCTTTTGATCTGGATGCAAACCCTTTTGTGATTAGGTGAGCCACATAGAAGGATTTTCTAACCACTTTGGCAATTTGATTATCAAAGGAGAGGTTACTATCTACTTGGTTCCCCAGATCCCTTATTACATCTTCCATATTTAGGGGGCTACCACCTATGTGGTAGTTTGTGGGTACTTTGTTTTTTCCAAAGGGGATGACTATGCACTTTCTGGCATTTAGCTTGAGGCCATGGTTTTGACACCAGGTATTTGTGTCAGTGAGACCCTTTTGGAGGATGCCTGTGTCAGCCGGAGAGTCAATTATAGCCCCTAGTTTACAGTCATCTGTGAACTTGGTCAGTCATAGCCCTCCTGTGCTTGCCTGTACCTCTGAGAAGTATATGCTGAACATGAGGGGTCCTAGGACTGAGCCCTGGAGAACGCCACTTGTAACCGGTTTACAGTCAGGCCTAACTCCCGGAACTCTTACCATGTGGGTTCTGTCCGTGAGCCAGTTGGCAACCCATCTTGTGATGTAGGGGTTTATGTTTGGGCTGGTGAGCTTGTCTAAAATACCTGAATGGGGAATGGTCTCGAAAGCCTTTGCGAGGTCTAGGTAGGCTGTGTGGACCACCTTTCCCTCATCTATAGCCTTGGTAACTGTCTCAAAGAAGTCCACCAGGTTTAGGAGGCATGATCTGCCCTTAAAAAAGTTGAACTGGGTAGGGTCCAATGTTTGGAGGTTCTCAATGTCTCTGTTAATGAGATCCATGATGATGCGCTCCATAGCCTTGCAGACCAAGCTAGTCAGGCTTATAGGGCAATAGTTCCCGGGTCTGTTGTGGCTCTACCTTTGTGGAGCAGAATAACCATTGCTGTGTGCCACTCTATGGGCATGTAGCCTGTGGAGAGACTAAGTTTGAACAGTGTGTTTAGGTGAGGGGTTAGTTCAGCTTTGAGTTCATGCAGGACGCAGCCTGGGGCACTGTCCGGTCCCATTGATGCTGTGTTTTTGGCTTTGGAGAGGGCTGTTTTAACCTGAGTGTCTGTGATTTCAGGGGCACTACATTCTTCTGGTATGATTATGGGCCCTTTTGGGGGACAAAGGGGGTTGAAGTTTGCACTGAACCTGTCTGCCAGGATGCTGGAGATATCGGTCGGTTCAGTGTATTTTGTGCCATTCTGCACTAACTCCGAGCAGATTTGAGAATTGCCACTTAGATTCTTGACATAGCTAAAAATGCCTTGTGTTTATCTTTGGAGTCCTTGGCAACTTTTCTTTTGAAGCTAGCCTTGGATGATTTTATGAGGGATTGTAGTTTCTTGCTGGTACTGATCATGGATGTCTTCCCTTCTTGGGATTTTACTCTTTTCTGTACTAGTTTCCTCCTTCTGTTGTATAGCTTGTCTATGGCAGGGGTCCATCAGACTGGTTTCCTTTTCTTGGAGGAGTGAGTCTTGGTTTTGCTTGGGATAGCATGATCCATGCATTCTTGCAGGTGCCCATAGAGTGCATTAATAAAGGATTTTGCAGCTTTGAGAGCGTTATCCTTTAGCATGGGGGCTTTGAAACTTTCCACCTCAGTCTTAAGTAACGTGAAGTTTGCTTTTGAAAAGTTTTTCATGGTGGTTTCTTTGACCGGAGGTGGGGGTAGAATGTGGATATCCAGAGTGATTAGTTTATGGTTAGATCTAACCAGCGAGGGGTTAGAACACCGGTCGTCCATGTTGGTGATAACTATTTCCATTATGTTGTCACCTCTGATGGGGGTGTTGACCAGTTGATCCAGGATGTTTGAGTTTATAAATTCTAGGAAATGTTGGGCAAGGGAGTTTGTACTTAAGTAGCTCTCCCAGTTAATGTTTGGGTAATTGAAATCATCCAATATCAGGGTGTTTGGTAGGACCTTTATGTTTCCCAGTGTTTCCAGAATTGTGGAATGGGGGTCCTGGGACATGGTGGGTGATCTGTAGCATGCTACAATTTGAATTGCAGTTTTGTCCATTGTTAGTTGCACGTGGATGATCTCTGAAGCATCGTGCTGTGCCACTAACCTGGAGGTGTGGGTATCCTTGATGAATATGGATACACCCCCGCCTTTTGTATTTCAGTCCGGGTTTTGTGGCTGAAATGTATGGTATGAGTTGTAGCCTGGTAGTGCTGGGGTGCTCTCTGTAGCCTTAAACCAGGTTTCTGTTACTGCACATATATCGATTTTCTTCATACTGAGGAGTGCCTCGACTGAGTGCATTTTGAGGTTTAGACTTCTGGCATTGAATAGCATTACCCTCAGTTTTTTGTTACTTGTGCTATTTATGGCGGTGGGTTTGTCTTTTGAGCCTTGCCTAAAAAAGGCAATATGGGGGTGGCAAGAGCCTCGGCCAGTATTCGAAAGCCTAAGGGTGACAGGTGCAAGCCATTTTTAGCTAAGCAGCATGGCTTGTCGAGCATGTCATCCAAGGCTGATAGATCCCCTTTGAATGACACCAAAAGCTTAGCCACTTGTTGAAATTGATAATTTTCTCTTTATACCATGGCATCATTCTTGGTGAGGGCAGGATGCTACTCAGGGTCAGGGTCATACTGGCCTGGGCTATGTGATTAGAGAGCTCCTCCATGTCTCTTTTCATGTAGTCCAGGGAGGTACGGCTCAGGTTATTCACACCAACATGGACAATGACAGAGTCATATTTGTACTTGTTCTGGAGTGACCTGAGTGCTTGTGTTATGTGGTGGATCCTGGCACCCGACAGGCAGCTAACAGTAACCTTCTCCTTGTTCAGCCTAGTGAGTGGGATGTCAGTGTGCCTGACTATAGAGTCACCTATTACTAGTGTGTTGTGTATGTTATTTTGCCTTAAGGGCTGTGATTGCATGGCACACTGGTTTTGTGAAGTATGTGTTTCATGGTTTGTGTTGGGGGAGTGGAGGTTGCTTGTATGTCTGCTTTGGAGATCTCTGTTGCTTTTGCAGATTTTTATTTAGAGCCTCCGAATATGTTTTCATGTATTTATGTGTGTTTTTTGCTGGTGCTCGTTTCATAGGTCTATGTGAGACTGGTGGTGTGATGCAAGTAATTCCCTTCTCCTCTTGGGTTGAGAGAGCTTAGCCTCCAGTTTGGCTGTATAATTGCATCTCTCGCATGTATTAGTGTTTGGTGGTAGGAGGAGAGAGTTGTCTGTGTACATGAGGCAGTTGTAACATTGCCTCAAAATGCCCAGATTCACCAGATGGACCGGAGAGTACACCTGAAACTGTTCTTTGGACATGTCTGGATAGGTACAGTGAACTGTTTTACTAATTGGCTAGCAAGGTCGAATAGAGAGCCTTGTCCTTCTCTACAGTATGGTGGGGGGGTCTAGTGCTAAGGCTTATTAGTGCTTGCTATGAGTTTTGAGCAAGTGGCGGGCTGACAAGTGAATGGTTTGAGTGCTTAAGTTGAACGTTTGTCTAGTTCCAAGGGAAAAATTGAAGAATAGACTTTATGGAGCCGGGAATAGTTATACCCTAGCTAACTGGCACTGCCCGGCGTGCAAAACTGTGCAAATGCGGGTTTTATACAGGGAAATGAAAGACATAGAAATTAGCCCAAAATGGCCAATAACCTACTAATTTCTGGGCTGAAACCACTCCTCCAGGGACAGATAGGCTGCTCAAAGCTCCCCTCTCTCACAGGTGAACAGAGAAACTTCCTTCTGTCCAAGTAAGGTATGGGTAAACACAGAAACTTGTAACACAGCCCTGAATTCAGCACTAACCTGAAAACTGGATATACTAGCTTAGAAAGGCGGGAAAACAAGTTTTTTTTTTTTTTTTTTTTTCCAGAAAATAAAGTAGATATAAAAATACCCCCACTTTAAATGCACAGAAATGGCTATCACACTTGAGTGTGTAGCCTACAAAAGTTAAACAGGTAATTTAGACACAAAATGACTTTGTTAAAGTGCAGCCAGTAAAATAAGTACAATATGTAGCTGAAACAAGCTTTTTAAATCACAGAAGCTCTAAAAAAATCGGCGTTTAGGCGAAATTAGCTAAAGACAGCAAGAAAATGCAGAAAATGATACTTAATCACTCCAAACTCTCTCTTTTGTCTCTCTGATGCTGTAGAACTCTGCAGGGCACCAGGCAGGAGCTTGCTGAGCTGCAATATAAATAGAACATATTGCCATGACAGCTATCACTCCCACAGGATTCCTTACTTGTAGAACTAGTTGCCACTCCATATCAAACAATGTAGCTCCTTAGCTCTCTTAGGGATTGGTAAATTCTTCCCTGGCTGTGTACTCAGGCCCTTAAAGAACCACTACGGGAAAATAATTAAAACAGATATATTTTTTAACTTTTCCTTAAGTTTGACTCATTGCAAACCTCTATGTACCAGATAGAAGTCGTCACTACTAATTTTATTCTGTTTGTACCCCTGACTGCCCTCCTGTAGGCAGACATCCTGATGAGAGTTAGATTTATTCTACAGGAAAATCTTTCCCATAATACACTGCAAATCCACTGTATTTGAGATTACAGTGCCCAGAGCTGGACTGTCACATTACTGTTCCATTCACTTAGAATGGAAGAACAGACAAGTGCAGCTATTTTTCAAAGCTCTCAGTAAAAGTATAATTCACTGTCATGCAGTGCCTCTTACAAATGTGTTTGCTGCTGATGTGTTACACATTCTGTGAAAAAAGCTTCCTGAAATAGCAGCTCTTTGCTGAGATAACAGCCTTCTTTAGACATTTAACTTTGATCTGTTTCAGTTCCTTCTAAAGTTACTCCTCCCATATTCCAACCCCCCTGCTAGCAAGAGTATCACATTTCCCACCCTCAAGGTTCAGCTAGTTCAGTCAACTTTGCATGACAATACACATCAAACAGATTTGCTTGCAGTCTGCCTAGTGTACCACTAAAAGTGTCCCTCATCTCTCTCCTTACCCCTATCACCTGAATAGCACTTTAAAGTAAATCAGGTTCAAAAAGGCTTTTAGCAATCCTTGATATAAAGGTGTTTGAGTATTCCTCTAAACATGCCTGTAACATGTACAGATTATAATTCATCTCGGCCATTGACAGACTGGGCTCTCTCTCTGCAAATGGGCTCTCCCTCTGCAAATAATACTATACTCAAAGAATATTCATATCTGCCTTACACAGAATTTCAGTCTTCTGCCTTTTTATCCCTTATGCATGCTAATGATGTCTCCTTATATTTGTGTGTACTGCTGTTATTCTCTGTACATACTTATTGATGGTGTTATTTTTAGTCAACTTAAAATATTATTTCCTTCATGCAATGCAGTGCCTACTCTCGCTGTTGTGAACAGTGTGCATACTGTTCTTCCTCGGTCTCAATACTGTCATCCATTGCAAGCTGCCAGTACACGTTTCTCTATTCACTGATACGCAAAATGTCACACATTTCCTCAAGAAGCTAGATAAACCAGACTACCTCCAACAATATGTTTCATATATAGTCTTTTTTATGTACCTGTGACTGTGGCATTTCTATAAATACATGAATACACTTCTTACAGCAGGGATGAAGCTGGAAAGGACATTTAGCCATGAACAGCAAAAAAGCAAATGTGATTACAGCATTTAAGTAGGATTATATATAATCAACTCATATGTAACACAGGGATAGGATATCGCTTCAGAAAAAGAAAAAGGGTGCAAAAGTCCTATGGCATCAACAATGCTGAAAGACAAATATTATAAGAGCTTCTATAAAGTTAGAAGCCAGAGCAATCATGTCGATAAAACACCTTTCTGTTATCTTAGCATCTACAAGTGCAAAAACCCATGAAGCAAAATGAATAACAATGGCTGTGGCTTTCAGTAAAGGAAGGGGCAAGCTGAGCTAACCGTTATCATGCTGAGGAGATGATTCCATTATGTAGACATCATGACTCCTCAGTGTACCTTCAACTGACTGTTCAGCAACAGAAGATGAAGGAGGTGTGATGCATGTGCAGGAGAACCCACCACGTCTGCTCTTCAAATTTTCCCTTAAGGAAGCTCTACTCTACTCTTAGTATAACCAGACTACTCACTATATCATAAGCCCAGCACTTGTTCTCAATACTTCTCTACTAAATAAGCACTCTCGTACTAAGTAAAGCACTACATCTACTTACCACCCCTGTGAATATCCACTTCCCTTAAAGGTACAGCACTCCCTTATACTGTTCTAGCATGTTGAGTGGTAGATTACTGGCGTCATCTCCAATTCAGCTGGTCAATCTGGGTATCTTGAGACAATGCTACAATTGTCTCATGTACACAGACAACCCTCTCCTCCTCCCAACAAACACAAATACATATGAGAGATGCAACTATATAGCCAAACTGGAGGCTGAACTCTCTCAACTCAGGGCTGGTATGACCAGACAGGAGGAGATGGCAACCACACACACAACAATCCCAGTCCCACATAGACCTACCACAACTGCAAACCAAACACATAAAAACACAAAGACATACTCGGAGGCTCTAATAAAAAACTTACCAAAACAACAGAGGATCCCAAAGCAGACATCCAAAAATCCACCACCTCAAAACAAAACACATGCAACACATACTTCAATAAATCAGTGTGTCAACCAATCACAGCCCTTAAGGCCAAACACCTTGCCTGATACACTAGTAATAGGTGACTCTATAGTCAGACACACTGATGTCCCGCTGAACAGGCTGAACAAGGAGAAGGTGACTGTCTATCGGGAGCGAGGATCCGCCACATAACACATGCACTCAGGTCACTCCAAAGCAAGTATAAATATGACTTCGTCATTGTCCATGCTGTTGTGAATGACCTGAGACGTACCTCCCTGGACTACATGAAAAGAGACATAGAGGAGCTCTCCGATTATGTAGCCCAGGCTGGTATGACCCTGACCCTGAGCAGCATCTTGCCCTCACCAAGAATGATACCACAATACAAAGACAAGATGATCAGCTTTAACAATTGGCTCAAGTACTGGCGTCATTCTAAGGGGATCCAATGTCTGTCTGCCTGGGATGACATGTTGGACAAGCCATGCTGCTTCGTAAGGGATGGCTTACACCTGTCACCACTGGGCTTCCGGATATTGGCTAAGGCTCTTGCCACCCCCATAGTGCCTTTTTTAGGCAAGGCTCAAAAGACAAACCCACCTCCTTAGAAAACAAAAATGGAAAAAAACTAAGGGTAATGCTGCTCAACGCCAGAAGTCTAAATCTCAAGATGCAGGTGCTTGATGCACTCCTCAGCATGGAGAACATCGACGTCTGTGCAGTAACTGAAACCTGGTTCAAGGCTCTGGAGAGCACCCCTGTGCTACCAGGCTATACCTCGTATCATGCTTTTCGGCCCCAAAACCCGGGCCGAACCACAAAGTGAGGGGGAGTGTCCATATTCATCAAGGACACCCACACCTCCAGGTTAGTAGCAACACATGAAGCATCAGAGACCATACAGGTGCAACTAACCATAGGCAAAACTGCTATACAACTGGTAGCATGTTACAGACCACCCTCCCAATCTCAAGAACCCCACTCAGCCTTCCTGAAGACATTGGAGGATATGAATGTATCACAAAATACCATCATACTGGGAGACTTCAACTACCCAAACATAGATTGGGTACATTATTCTAGCCCTAATACCCTAGCCCAAAGGTTCCTGGAATTCATAAATTCAAATGCACTGGAACAACTAGTCACCTCTCCCACTAGGGAGATAATATACTAGACCTGATCATCACAAACATGGGGACAAAATGCTCCACACCGGAAGTATACCCCTCACTAGTGAGATCTGACCACAAACTAATCACCCTGGACATACATATCCCACCTCCACCCCCAGCACAAAAGACCACAGTGAAAAACTTCTCAAAAGCAGACTTCACTCTTCTTAAGACTGAGATGGTATCCTTTAAGCCAACTGTGCCAGTGGATACCACATCCCACAATGCCGAATCCTTCACAAATGCTTTCTATGGACATCTCCAAGAATGCATGGATCATGCAATCCCAAACAAAACCAAGTCCCTCTCCACCAAAGGTAAGCGTCCTGTCTGGTGGACCTCAGCCATAAACAAATTGTATAACAAAAGAAGAAAGCTACTGCACGTCAGAGCAAAATCCCATGAAGGGAAGACATCCCTGATCAGCATTAGCAGAAAACTACGTTCTCTCATAAAAACATCCAAGGCCAACTTTGAGAGTAAAATCGCTAAGGACACTAAAGATAACCACAAAGCCTTCTTCAGCTATGTTAGAAACCTGGGCAGAAACCCTCAGATATGCTCAGAGTTGGTTCACAACAACAAAAAATACACTGAACCCACAGATATTGCCAACATTCTGGCTGACAGGTTCAGTGCAAATTTCTCCCCTTCTTCACCCCCAAAAGAAGAAATACTTATCCCAGCTGAATGTAATCTCCCTGTCATCTCAGATGTCCAAGTGAGAACTGCCCTAAACAAAGCAAAAAACACAGCATCAATGGGACCTGACGGTATCCCGGGTTGCGTATTACGTGAACTCCAAGAGGAGCTAAACCCACACATAAAAATGCTATTTAACCTTAGCCTTACTTTGGGATATGTACCTGAACACTGGCGTACAGCAACAGTGGTCCCACTCCACAGGGGGGTGCCTCTGCAGACCCTGGAAACTACCGCCCCATAAGCTTAACCAGCCTGGTCTGCAAAGCTATGGAAAGAATCATTATGGAACTCATAAACAGAGACATAGGGGACCTACAGACACTTGACCTCACACAGTTCGGCTTTGTAAAGGGCAGATCCTGCCTTTTAAACCTGGTTGACTTTTTCGAAACAGTCACTAGAGCCATTGATGAGGGCAAAGCAGTCCATACAGCATACCTGGACTTGGCTAAGGCCTTCGACACAATACCCCACTCAGGCATCATAGATAAGTTCAATAGCTTAAAAGTAAACCCTTATGTCACTAGATGGGTTGCAAACTGGCTAAAGGACAGAACCTATAAAGTTAAAATCTTTGGAGCAATGTCAGACTCAAAGCCAGTCACAAGTGGTGTCCCACAGGGATCTGTCCTGGGACCCCTCTTGTTCGGCATTTATTTCTCAGATGTTAAAGCAAACATGGGAGGGCTGTGGCTGACAAAGTTCGCAGATGACTGCAAACTAGGCGCCATAGTCGATACACCAGCAGACACACACATCCTACAAAAAGGCCTCACAGAAACGAACAACTGGTGCCGGAGTCACGGCCTTAAACTAAATGCCAAAAAATGTATAGTCATCCCCTTTGGGAAAAAGAAAGTACCCACAAATTATCACATAGACAGCAACCCACTGAGTACGGAAAAAGTAATCAGAGACCTAGGGACCCAAGTCGACAGCGACCTCTCATTTGACACCCACGTTGCCAAAGTGGTTAGAAAAACATTCTACCTTGCACACCTCATCATAAAGGGATTCACATCCAGATCCAAGGATGTCATTGTACCCCTATATTCCTCCCTCATCAGACCCATGATTGAGTACAATGCCCCATTTGGTATGTACCTCACCCGGCATTTGCAACAGCTGGAGAGACCACAAAAGTACCTCACCAAGAGGATCAAGGGTCTCCAACATATGTCTTATTCTGCCAGACTAAAGAAACTTCAGCTCTATTCAGTAGCATACCGCCTGCTCAGAGGTGATCTCTGCCTGACGTACAAGGCCATGTCCAATCAGGATCTGATGGACATGCTCCACCTCAAAAAATCCAAATCCATCAGGACCACGAGAGCTAAAGACTTAAACCTCGGCACAAGTATGAATAGGACATTCTGGAGGGATAGATTCATAACCCAGAGGCTTCCCATGCTTTGGAACAAGATCCCAGTTCGTATTAGGCAGAGCTCCACACTGACTCTCTTCAAGAGAAATCTTGATGAGTGGATGGGAGATTGTAAGTTTACCCCAGGGGTCACATCTGTGTCACTGCTAGACAGGGGCACAGTAAACTAATTCTATTATATAAGGGGACCTTCATTGTGTCACTACTAGACAGAGGCACAATATTCTAAATTTATTCTGTACATTTTTGTACCATTTCATGGGGTGGCAAAAGCCACATCACTATGGCTAGGCTTACAAATGCCCCAGGGCAGATAGCCTAGTACTATACTATGAAACTATGAAACTATGAAAACCCTAAGTTACAGACAACAGCTTAGCATTTTCACAGGAATCTGAGCAATAGGCTCAGATGAGGCTAGAGAAGTACCACAGAGGAAACCCGTTTTTAAACTGGAGATACTCATTAATATTCACATGGTACCTATTTCACAAAACTGTTACATCTCAACATGGACTGGACACAAGATAGTAGCTCAGAAATAATTTACATCCATACTTGTGCAATCTCCAATCCACTGTATCATCTGACTATCAATTACTCATTTCCTTTCATGTGTACCATACAAACTGCTTTTGCAAGTCACATAAAAAAGGCATGTCACCAAATGTTAGACAGGCATAATTGGTGATACTGACTCTTGTTCACAGCATACTGTGGCATTTATATACAACTGTGAATTATACAACAGTACAATAAATGGAATACTCCACTCCCTGCAGCAGATCACCCAGCAGTATCATTCTGGCTTCAAGGTATAATTTTAAACATTGTGTAGTCTAACTGGTATACACACATGAGAAATTTATCTTCTAGAAATTGAATACACAAACAGACATATCTGACCTATCAGAACATGTTTGAAAAAGTGAAGCCACTGCTGTGTGTTCAGGCATTCTGATCAACCATAATGCATATCTGACAATGTATGAAGCACCACTGGGAACCCTTTTCTTCTGCAATACCACCGTCGGACCATTAATTCCGGTTTAAAAACCTTGTAGCAGGATCTCCAATCTCTACTGACAACTTCTCTTTTCAGTATATATTTTCAAGAAATTGCCTCCTTTTAAGATATTACCATGCTTCATATTTTTTTTTTTTTTGGGATGGGAACAAAGACAAGAACATGTTAAATATGAATTCTACTGCTTACTCCTTTTACTTTCCAACCACTACCAAAAATATGCTCCATAAACTGCCCCTCACAAATTGTAATCTTACTTTTCTGCCTTTTACTGGTTTAAGTTCTGTTTAGTGTTAGCTCTGTTTAGCATATTAACTAACTAATTATTCTGTACTTCTACAAGGCCTCTTCTCTAACAGTCACCACCTTGACTGTATTTTTAACTTGGTATGCTGTATGATAAACCTGCATACTGTTTCCTGTGCATATCCTAAGTGTAATGTCTACTATAACTCTGTAAATAGTCTCAGTGCTCTACTGCTTCAAACTTAAAAATGCTAATGTTGTTAATTTTTTTATGTAAATTTGTGGAAGTTAAAATTTGAACCTACAAATGTTAATTTTTTTATTTCTATGGAAGTTTGTGGAGCTTTTCTTCCCGGATCTGCGCTGAAAAAAAGGCTATCAGCTCAGATGGACTAACTCTGTCAACCAATATAAAAAATACATAAATAAATATAGATTATGTTAAGCTTTGCGTGCACTCCACAAAATGTGTATGTGACACTTACTAGCTTTGTGCCTACCATGAATGTCAGTAATCATGGGTTCAAAGAGCTACTGGCTGTCCAGTGTCTAGTTATTCACCATTGGTTACCTTGGATAGCTCTGTCGAGTGAAAGCTGGGCATAAACCATTGAACCTGCCAAACAATGAGAATTGCTACACAATGTTGGTTCACTCACAGGACACAGCTTGAAAGTAGATGACATGATGGTAAGGAGGAGGCTGGACATCCAATCTATCCAGAAGACCAGATGAAATTGCAGTGCAGCTAAGCTGCTTTGCTTGGGATACAGAGTCTATTACTCAGAAAGGGGTCAGGATGGAAATGGTGTTGAAATGTTGGTGAGAGAAAGTCATCAGAAGGCAATGGGTGACATCAACAGAATTAGTGACAGACTCATGGCAATCAGACTCCAGTGTAATGACAGGGGAGTATTCATAACCTCAGCCTATGACCCACAGCAGGGTTGTGACACTGATGAAAAGAATTAATACTTGTGCTGGTGTACAACAAACAGGACATCCACAACTGAGAGCAGTACAGAGGCATTAATATCCTGTCACAGTGCATGTAAGTTATCGGGGAGGGTCACTGAAAAACTATATATATATATATATATATATATATATATATATATATATATATATATATATATATATATATATATTTATATATGACACACATACACAAATACATACAGACACACACATATACACACAGTGTATATGTGTGTGTAGATATATATATATATATATATATATATATATATACACACACACACACACACACACACACACACACACACACATACACACTCACACACACACACACATATATATATATATATATATATATATATATATATATATACACACACACACACACACACACACACACACACACACATATATATATATATATATATATATATATATATATATATGTATATCTATATCTATCTATCTATATCTATATATATATATATATATATATATATATATATATATATATAGATATGTTCAGTGCCAACTTTACCCCTCTCCCGGCCCAAGGGCCCTATCACAATACCAGAGGAAAGCCTGGTACCAACCATTTCTGCAGAACAGGCAGAAGGTACGGTGTCCAAAGCCAAGAATACAACATCCATGGGACCTGATAGTATCCCTGGCTGCATCCTACATGAGCTACAAAATGAACTAGCACCACATCTGTGTGCCCTGTTCAATCACAGACTTACCTCAGGCTATGTCCCTAACAAATGGTGCACTGCTACAGTCATCCCGCTCCATAAAGGGGGAGCAACTACAGACCCTGGGAACTATCACCCCATTAGCCTGATGAGTCCGGTATACAAAGCTATGGAGCGCGTCATCATGGACCTGCTTAACAAAGATATAGGCAATCTCCAAACTCTTGACTCCACACAGTTTGGCTTTGTCAAAGGGAGATCTTGCCTGCTGAACCTGTTTGACTTCTTCGAGGCAGTCACCAAGGCTGTGGATGACAGCCCACCTTGAGCTGGCCAAGGCCTTTGATATCATTGCCCGCTTAAGTATCATTGATAAACTCACCAAACTAGGCATCAATCCTTACATCAATAGGTGGGTTGCAAACTGGCTCACAGACAGGACACACAGAGTGAAAGTTGCAGCTTCCAAGTCAGACTGTTGACCACTCATGAGTGGAGTCCTACATGGCTCAGTCCTGGACCCTCTCCTGTTTAGCATCTACTTAGAATTTCAGGCCAACACAGAAGGACTTTGGCTGACGAAATCCACTCATGACTGCATGCTAGGAGTCATTATCAACTCCCCAAGTGATGCAGACATCCTACAAAAAGGCCTCTCTGAGACCAGTAACTGGTGTCGGAACCATGGCCTCAAGCTTAATGCCAAAAAATGCATTATCATCCCCTTTGGAAAAAAATCAGTTCCCACGAATTGCCACATTGATGGGATCCCACTGAACACTGAAGGGGCCATAAGAGATCTGGGCATCCAGGTCGAAAGCCACCTTACCTTCGACCACACCACTGCCACTGTGATCAGAAAGTCCTTCTACATTGCACATCTTATAACCTAAGGTTTCACATCCAGGAAGAAAGAGGTCACATCCCTCTATACTCATCCCTCATTAGACCAATCATCGAATATAATGCCCTGTTTGGCGTGTACCTGACCAGACACCTACAACAGCTGGAGAGGCCATAAAAGTACCTCACAAACAGGATCCTAGGCTTTAAACACATGTCCTACAGGGACAGACTCAAGAAACATCAGCTGTTCTCAGTCTCTTATGTACTTAGAGGTGATCTCTGCTTGACTTACAAAGGCATATCTGACCCAGCCCTACTTGAAATGCTGCACCTAAAGAAATCCCAATCCCCCATGTCCCATGCTCCAGAGATCACAACCTCATTACCACAATTAACACAACATGCTGGAGGGACAGGTTCATCTCCCAAAGACTGCCCATACTCTGGAATAGGCTTCCCATTCATGTCAAGCAGAGCACCTCGCTGGCCCTTTTCAACAGAAATCTTGACGAGTGGATGGGTAACAGAAAGCTCACTCCAAAGATCACTCCAGTTACCCTACTGGATAGAGGCACTGTGAACTAACATCAGGTGGCATGGTGCCGGGGCAATTTTTTTGGGGCTAGGCTTGTAAGGGCTCCAAGGCCATTAGCCTAGTAGACACTAATGAACCTGTGTGTGTGTGTGTGTGTGTGTGTGTGTGTGTGTGTGTGTGTGTGTGTGTGTGTATCTGTACATCTATATCTGTATATCTACATATTTATATATATATATATATATATATATATATAGATATAGATCTATATCTATATCTATCTACATTTATCTCTCTCTCTATATATATATATATATATATATATAAATATATATATATATATATATATATATATATATATATATATATATATATATTTATATATATATATATATATATATATATATATATATATATATATATATATATGGGTCTACCTGAAAACACCGATGTGCCAAAACACAGACAATGAGATAACCAACACCATAAAACCGACAGTTCAAAAGCACGAAACTTCACATGCCCAACAAACCACAATCCCGACAATCAACAAAACAAAACAAATACCTTTTTCGAAAAACACACACACAACACAAGCACACCAAAAACCTTACAAACCTACACTAAACCTTACATACACAACTATATATGCACTAACCTTAACCCAAACCCTAACCCTAAGGTCTGTCACTGTCGCACACTCACTTAACCCGTGCCCTAACCCTAACTCACTTAACCCGCCCCTAACCCTAAAGTCTGTCACTATTGCACACTTACCTTACCCGCACCCTAACCCTAACTCACTTAACCCAGCCCTAACCCTAAAGTCTGTCACTATCGCACACTTACCTTAACATGTCGGTGTTCTCAGTGTCGGGCTTTTCAACTATCGGTCATCTCCGTTGTCAATCTTCTGGTGTTGGTGTTCTCGTCGTCGGTGTTTTGGCGTGTCGGTGTTTTCAGGTAGACATATATATATATATATATATATATATATATATATATATATATTCACACACACACACACACACACATAGATATACACATAGACACACGTATACGTATGCATAAGCGTGTACATATAGATATATATATATATATATATATATATATATATATATATACATATATAGATAGATAGATATATATATATATATATATATATATATATATATATATATATATATATATATCGCAATCTACATCTGTAGCTCTATCAAGGCCATTTTGCACAGGAACATCACACTTAGTAGGATTATACCCAGACTTTAAATGATATGTACCTCAGGGAAGGGCCATGGCTTCATCAAAATAAAGGGTGCAAAATGCAAAGTTTTGGATTTAAACAAATTAGCTGTAGTTTCAAAGTACAGTCAAGCCAACAAATGCACAAAATGCCCTTGGCAACAACACTGCATAAAGACAGAACATTGCAAGACTTTCTCTAATGTTAAAGACAGATCAGTTATGCAAATAAGACACCTTTCATATGTCTTAGCAGCTGGAAGTGGCTAACTTGTGAAGCCAGATGAACAACAAAGACTCTGACTCTCAGAAGAGGAAGGAGCAAGCTGAGCTAACAGGTATCATGCTGAGGAGATTAATTCACTATGCAGACATCATGACTCTTCATTCTAACTTCAATCGCCTGTTCAGCCAGCAAAAGATGAAGGAGGTGTTATGCACATTCATGGCAACTCTAAGTCAGACAACAGCTTAGCATATTCACAGGAATCCAAACAATAACATCAGAAAAGACATTCGAACTATCACTTGAGGAAACAATTTTTTAAACTAAAGATACACATTAATATTCAAATCATGCATGATTCACAATACAGTTACATCTGAGCATGGACAGGACTTCAGAAAGTAGCTCCAAGCAAATGTACATCCTTATTTATGCAGTCTCTCTTCCACTAGCCTACACAATAGCCATGCTTTCCACATGGACACGTGAGTCCATATCAACATCTTGTTAGAGGAGGACATCTTTCACCTTAACATAATGGAATTAATAGATATCACAGCTGAGATCAGTACCATCTTGTACCATCAGACTATCAGTTGCTGTTTTCTTAAAATGTGTACCATACCAACAAACTCAAAAGTGGAAGAAGGGGCAAGAGATTGTGTTATGAGAGGCTCTTTAACTGTGTCAAGTCAGTGCTTTAAGAAAAAAGGTCCAAAACTGATCTCCAGGCAGTTAGACTTTTTTGGCTTCAGAAACATTCTTTCCCTCTCAGTGAAAGGAACTATTCATATAATCCCCTCCCAATGAAGCATGTGTTGCAGGACAGGAGGAAAGACAGAGGTCAGGTCTCTGGATATGGAATAATGTCCTGTATAAGTCTGATCTCTTTCCATTGGGTCAGTCTTAGAATAACCTGTTGACAAAGAGACAGAAATGGAGAATCTGACTTTAAGGAAGTGCAAGAGAATGCCAGGGAGGGAAGTGGCAGAATGCCCTTTACATACTCATTCTGATGTTGTTGTCTCTCCCTTGTCAGGGGTTCCTGTGTTCCTTTCTAATATCTCCCCACAATTCTTTTCAAATGTCTGCTTATCAGCATGCTACCAAGATGTTTTTTTTTTTAGTTTTGTTTCTGGATGCATTTGGACAAAGGAGCAAAATAACCCGTGGAAATTTTGAACCGAGAGAGTTAATCCTCGCATCACATTTTTGATAAAATTGCCAGCAGTGGGACCAAAATTCAATTCCCAAAGGTAACATTAAAATGTAATTTTTACATCCCCTATGAGGCTCTGAAAATGAAGCCAGGCAAATCTCCTCAACATAGTATAAGCTGGAGCAAGCACACTACACTGACTCCAGGTGTTGTCCAAAGAGGTTTCCTGTCAGCCCTGCCAGACACTATCACTCTCTATCACACCACCCATGCTAAACTCACAAATACCAAAAACATACCTGTGAACCCTGTTGCTTTGCACATCTCTCCACAAGACACTGATTCAACATATGCTGGTGATGTCAGCTCTGGGCACCTCACAGTCAATGTATTTAGGAGGGTTGGTCTCATCCCTGCCATGCTACATCATTCTCTTTTACACAACCCATGCTAAACACACGCACATGCACACAATGTACAGGTGATCCATGTTGCATTGCCCACCTCTCCACAAAAAATGCTGCAACAGCTGTGGGGCACCCAAGCTGCGGCTGATATCCGTTCAGGGCACCTAACAGTTGTTGCGGCAAGCCCACTGTGCTGACATTTGACAGTATCCCAAATTCATGGATAAAAGAATGCTTCAAATGTATGAGATTCACCCTACACTGATCAATTACATTACAGCAACCATGAGCAGTAGCAAACCATTTTGCAGTTAAGCCATGGTAAAGGAGAAATTGTAATTCCAGGGATAAAGATTCAAAGGGAAATATTGCAGGGTGACTGTCTGTCACAGCTGCTCTTTTTGTCTTGCCCTTAACCCATTAAGCTGTCTCCTTGACAGATTAGGTCATGGCTACAATTTGGCTTCCAGAAAACAACAAAGTGTAAAGACTTCTCATCTTCTGTTTTGCAGATGATTTAAATCTGAATAGTTTATCAGATGAGGAACACAACTACAAGCAGTGAAAACATTTTAAGATGATGTAATAATGCCATTTGGTCTTGATTAATGTGCAAATGCAATCTTTAAAGCGGGAAACCTACAGGACCAAGCAAGCATCAGTTTGGGACAGGAATGTGATATAAAAGAACTCGAGCAAGAGGGGAGTGTATAAATATTTAGGAAATGATGAAGGATCCACAAAAAACATGAACAAATGTGAATAAAACTTGGTAAGGAATATTTTAGAAGACTTAAATTAATCCTGAAAACAGCACTGACATCTAGGAGCAAAGCTATAAACCAATTTGCTCTTCCTGTCCTAACTTACAGTTTTGAAGTGACTGACTGGCCACAGAAGGTGTTTGATCAGTTGCACAGGAAAACAAGAAGGATGCTTCATGCTCATCAAATGCTTTATAAACATCAGTGTACACTGTATACAAAGACTTTATATTCCCCATTTGGCAGGAGGTATGGGCCTCTTCAAAATTGATTACTTGTACAGATCTGCAATCGTGGGACTGCATACATATCTGCTGACCTCAAAAGATCAAAGCATAGTGACAAGTTTTGAAACATGAGGAGAATAAGTCTAAGATGACTTCTCTACTTATAGGTGTCAAGTGGGAATGGAAATCAAACCAGAAGTAGATAATCAGATATCAAATAAGTGTGCCAAAAAGCAAAATAAAGATTATAAGATGAAAGATCAGATGAGAAGGCAAGAACTGTGAAAAATGCATAAATACAGTTGCAAGTATAGAAAAATCTTGGAACAACCTCATGCTGATCAAGATCGAACACAGAAATGGTTAAGGAGAGGTGAATTTAAATCAAAAGCTGAAAGGTTAATATTGGCGGCCCAAGACAGTGGACTGTGTATACACTGGTTTACAAACTCCATTGAATATGTGGGAGAAAACAAATATATGTTTTGTAAAACATGATTGGAAACATTTGCACATCTTGTTGTTGGTTGTGATAAACTAATGGCAGAAGGACTGTATACTGAAAGGCATAATAATGTGGAAGGCTGTTGCATTGGGGATTATGCAATAAGTATAATATTGTAGCAGCTGAAAAACACTGGAAACATGAGCCTCAAAGCATTTTAGAAAATTAAGTTTATATCACATGCGATCACTCCTTACCAACAGTTCAAAAATAGATAAGAGAAAACCAGCTATAGCAGTCCATGAAAAGAAGACAAAAGTAGCATTGATCAATCAAATTGCTACACCCAGTGACTACAGTGTCTTACATACATTGAGACACAATGTTATAAAATACCAGGGTTTGCAAGCAGAAATGAGGGCAATGTGGAAGAAGGATACCCAAACAGTTCCAATAGTAGTATGACTAACGGGTCTTATAAAAACAAAATTTTCAGTCAAACTTACATATGTTACCAATAATTGTAACTACATATGAACTGCAGGAGTAATCATTACTGGACACATTATGGGTGCTAAGAAGAGCACTTCTGGCTAACAACAAAAACTGAAAAAATACTAATTACATGAACTTTAATCATAATAAAAATACTAATTACATGAACTTTAATCATACTAAAAATACTAATTACATGAACTTTAATCATACTAAAATACTAATTACATGAACTTTAATCATACTAAAAATACTAATTACATGAACTTTAATCATACTTTGACTTAAGAATGGATTCCTGTCATGGAATTAGAAACCCAAAAGACTTGGAGAAATTAAAAAAGATAGAACTATCCAAATGGAGAGAGAAGATTAGCAAGCAAAGGAAAGTAGTATTGCTGGAACTGAATTAATTCTTAAGACTTGGTGAGTACCATCATGAGGTGGACCTTGTTTTTACAAAAAAGCTGAACAAAGAAAATGCAAACTGCAGATAAAAGTTAGCTCCAAACACAGTATGAAGCACCAACACCAAAGAAAATAATGGTCTGGCTAAGAAGGCAGAGGCCAGCATATTAAATAAAGCAACTTTAATAAAATAAAATAAAAAAAAACACTAAAACAGATTAGCACTGTCATGTTAAAGATGCTTCTTTAGAGCTAACTCTCGAGATACAAAATAACAATTTAAAAAACAAGTTAACCATTTGAGTTGCAACAACCAACAGGATCCGAGCAATCAAATCACTCCCTGGAATGTCAATGTAGCAATCACCGAGCTCTCAGTGCAGGTGTTACAGGTACTGCACCATTCAGACCAGGTGCATTACTGGCTTGCAGCATTACAATCCATTTCATTTCTGCAAGCTCAGTTATATGAACAAATACTGCCACCTCTATAAATTATAGTGAACGATTGCAAAACCATAAATGAAAAAACTGGATGGCAAAAAATATGTTTAGTAAGAGGATTTGAATGATTGCCAATGCATATGTCACTAAGATGTGTTAAAATTCTCTCCTTAAACAGTCTGTTTGTCTTGCCCACATAAAAGGGGGGGGGGGGTCAACATCTGCAAACTGCTATATATACTAAGCTGAAATTGTGTCAGTACCCGTAACAGGATGTACAAATGTTTTCAAAATTACAAGCTTTGCAGGAATAGCAAGGAAATGTTCCTATCCTGTTAAATCTCACATTTTTCCCTTTAGGTCCATAGCACAGCTGTCTTTTTAATATGCATTGGCAATCAGTTGAATGTCCTTACTAAATATATTTCTTGCAATCCAAGGTATGTTTTGTCATTTATGGCCTTGCAATTGGTCACTATAAGTTCTAGAAGTAGCAGTATTTTTCATATGACTGAGTTTGCAGAAATGAAATGGATTGCAACTTTGCAAGCTAATAAGACACTTAGTCTCAATGGTGCCATGCCTTTAAACATTGTACTGAGAGCTCAGAGACTGCTACGTTTACATTCCAAGGATACTCTTGATTGGTTGGATCCTGTTGGTTGCTGTAATTTATTGGTTACTTTGTTTTTCAAATTTTTTTTTTATCTCTAGAGTTAGATCTGTAGAAGTGCCTTGAGCGTGAAAGCAATTATCTGTTTTATTGTTTTTCATTTTATTAAAGTGACTTTATTTAATATGTGGCATCTGCTTTGTTAGTCAGACCTTTATTTTTCTTTGGTGACACTGATATATATATATATATATATATATATATATATATATATATGTATATATATATATACATATATATATATATATATATATATATATAGACTGTATTTTATATGGGATTTATCATGGAGAAAAGTAGGTTCACAAATAAAAAAGACAGCTTGATACACAAGTCAATCCATCATCAACTCCTTTTTCCCATTTTACACATGGAGTTGGGGTTTCAGTTTAACAGTGAAAATCATCTTGAGCAAAGGTTTACACTGCCGGGGGGCTAGCATCGCCATGGTAGTTCATCCGTATCACTCACACACCTAAGGCCGATTTAGAGTGTCCAGTCCACCTGATACATGTTGTTGGAATGTGGTAGGAAATCGGAGCACCTGGAGGAAATCCACTCGACCGCAGGGAGGACATGCAGACTGCACAAAGAAGGCACACCAGCCAAGAATCAAATTAGAGAGCCTCTTGATGTGAGGTGATAACGCTAACCACTACACAAGTCCCAGGATAAAAACATGCCCAGTCCTGCTAGGTGAACTGGTACCAGGACTGGAAAAAAATGACAGTGTAGAAACTTCAAGACACAGAAACATTTCTACAATGGGGATAGGTCAGGCTTAGGGAGAGGATGACCCCACTGTTGTAGAAGGAAGTAGTACTCCACAAAAAAAAACACAGAAACTGACAGCCAAAACAGAGACAAAGATGATAGAGTGGGCTATTGAGGATACAAAAGAAATTATGTATTGTTACTATTGTGCAAGAAGCCCAGAATTTCCTGACATAACTTATACAAAAAGATTAACAGAGAAGTTAGAGGATAGAAAAACACTTACACAAAAAAAAAACTGTCAGAAGCTTCAAGTAAAAATTTGTTTTCACTAATACAAAAGATTTATGAAAAACGTTATATAGACCAAGAAACCTTGGGCCTTTTGGAAAAAGAAGTGAACGAGGAAGTGCAAAGATATGAATGACAAAATCTAGAGATTTTTGAAAGGTATACAAGTAAAATATGGAGATGGGAAAGAAAATGTGATCTGATATGGAGCGATATTTATGCAAAGAAGAAAGCCAAATTAATCAGTACAAAAAAGTTCCAAAGATATTTGAAGAGAAATACAGGCAAAGTCACAAAATTTTCACAATATAAACAAATAATATCACAAAGGCCACACTTCTCAACTGTCCACATTTTCAAAGAATGTCTGGATTTTTGTCACATTTTTGGTCTTTCTCATAAAAATAGTTTTTTTTTCTGGCAAATCATTAACAAATCATGGAGGACTGAAGTTAAATATTTACATTTCAGATTTCATACCCTTCAGAAAATTCATGCTAATACAAGACCTATAATTCTATCAACTTTCTATGTTTGTAAAAACAATAATTAAAAATAGCCCATATTTTGGGCCTTTCTCCCCCTGTTATTTAATGTTTTGCCCAGATTTCTTGCTCTAATAGGCTGCAAGGTATGACAAAGGGGGAATGGGAAATAGAGGATTAGTAAAGCTGAAGTTAAATAAATAGAAGCTGAAGTTATAGAATACCATGAAGTGAAGGATTTAGTATAGAAAGTCTAACACATGTTATATCACAGCATAATGGAACAATAAGTTTCCCAAGTAAGGAGATAGGAGGAGCAGGAGACATCTGAAGAAGAAATATGGACCTGGGAATGAAAAAGATTTAATATAATTCAATATTTATGCAAATGAGAAAGCAAAACTAATCTAGACAATACAATGAAGCAACAAAGATGTTTGAAGAGAAATACAAGCAAAGACAGTTGAATATGGAAAATTTTACAATACCAAAAAACAAAGGGTGAAGTAAAAAAGAGGATTAGTAATGGAGAAGTTAAAAAAATAGAAACTGAAGTTATGGATTACCCAAGAAGTGAAGGATTTAATGTAGAAAATCTAACTCTGATAACATCACAGCATGACAATGAGTTCCCAAATTTAGGAGGAACCACTGGAACAGGAAGCATCTGATCAGTTGCCATATGAAGATACTTTGGAGGCTTCAGCAGGAAACGCACAGCAACGGAAGGAACAGGAGACTGTGGCAACTCTGATGCAGTCAAAGAGCAACAGATGACACAGGATAAAACTGAAGAAAATATGGCACAGGAAGATGCTCTGGAACTTTCTATAAAATGCCCACAGGAAACAGAAAACAAAGAAAGTGCTCTTAGTTTAGAAGAAAATGATCTATGTGATCAATTGCTTGATTTAACAGACATGGATAGACATATTCAGATTAATGAAAGAAATATATTATAAATGAACACAGTAATAAAGACTATTAACAGGAATTCATGTGATTACTTATGCGGTGGTGCAGCAGTAGTGTTGTTGCCTCACAGCAAGAAGTTCTCCCGTTCAATTCTCGTCTTTGGTTGGGAGTGCCTTCTGTGTGGAGTCTGCATGTCCTCCCCATGGTCAAGTGGGCGTTCAAAAGACATGTGTTGAATGAGTGTGCCTTTGTTGAAGGTTGGGCGTTGGGCTGGCAACTCGACACCATAAAAAAAAAAAACAACTGCCAATCATTAGTGGACCGGAGTTCTGCTGTGGCGACCCCTAACCGGGAAAAGCCGAAAGACAGACAACAACAACAACAGAAATTCATGTGATACAGCAGAAGTAAATAGGATATATTACTATGCAGCTAAATTAATAACAGATAAAGTCTTAACCACAAAAACACAGGGCAGTAAGAGAAAGGAAGGGGAGAAATCAAATGCCATCATGGAAGGAACAAATAGAGAAAACCATAAAGCAATTAAGACAAAAAGTGTCACTGTTGAACAGAAGAGGGAATAGATCAACAAAAATGCTCAGAAAGATAGACGTGATAAAAGAAATGTGCAGTATCAGAACAGATGAGGATATATTGTGCACTGTCACAAATAGTAAACTAAAAATGTCAGCACAGGCAGAAAAACTTCAAAGATATGCAGATAAATATAATCAGCAACTTATTGATGACCCCAAAAGTTTTATAGAAAATTGAGAAACAAGACAAAATGAATAGAAACACCACTAAAAAAGAATAAATAGACACATTTTGGAGAAATATCTATGAAGATCCTCTGAAACATACCAAAGATGATGAACGGATTGAAGAAGCAAAAGAAAACATAAATTCAGATGTGCAAGAAAGATATGAACTGAATTTTGTAACATCCAGATAAATTGAAATAAAGTTACGAAAAGCTCCTGAGTGAAAAGCCCCAGGTCCAGATGCCGTACTTAACTTCTGGCTAACAGTATTAACATCTTTACATGAAGATTTAGCTATAAGTAAGTACTATTTATATGCACACCCTGAAGAGACCCAACCTGGTTAACATCAGGAAAAATGATATTCCTCCATAAGAGTGAACCTGCAAGTCTTCCTAAAAACTACATACCAATTACATGCCTTCTAACAGTGTATAAAACATGCATTGAAAATGATGCCGACAGAGTTTATAGTCAAAAACTCAATAATTGCAATAGAACAAAAGGTTCCAAAAATGTCATATGGAACAAAGGATCATTTGTTGTTACATAAATTCATTATGGAAAATTATAAAAAGGGGAATAATCTAAGTATGGCATGGATAGACTAGAAAAAACATTTAACAGCATCTCACTTTAATAGATAAAACAGTGCTTACAAATGTATACAGCCTGCATTGACTGATCACATTACACTGGACATGAAACAATGCCACTGTTTCATGATCGGTGTAATGTGATCAATCAATGTAGGGTGTATACACTGGCCATGAAACAGCGGCAAACCACATTGCAGTTAATCCACGATAAAGAACAAATTATTTTCCTAGGGATAAAAAATCAAACGGGGATATTCAGGGTGATTCTTTGTCACCACTGCTCCTTTGTCTTGCCATTAACCCATTAAGCTGTCTACTTAACAGATTAGGTTATGGCTACAATTTGGCTTCTAGAAAACAACAAAGTGTAAAACTTGCACCTGGAGGAACAGTTATTTCTTTCTTTCTTTGAAATATGCAATTACCAGCAAACGTTTTCCCTTCAAAGGATGTTGGTGTCGACCTGGAGAGCAAAAGAAGGAGATGACAAAAAGCAGAGAACAAGTACCGATCCACAAACCAGACCACTGATAGTGACTCCTATTAATGTGGACAATTAGACAACTACTGTTAATACATGAGTTCTGCCAGGTTCTGCCAGACATCCAGTTTTCTTTTCAGCTGCTCACAGAGGTATTAATTCTGAGATCTTTAAGTTTGTGTGCAATCAGTGTATGTATGAGATGGTGTTAAATGCTTTGGGCAGATACTGGCTAGCTATGTGCCCCATCAGTCCACCATCTGGGGCAGCTGTGCCTACCCCAAACAAAATGACCTGCTGTATTAAGCATGACCTATCTTTAAAAGTCTATATTGACAAGTGCACACTTTCCATATTCAATGCAACAGTAGACCAGCTATTGGAAAATGAAATATTAATCTTTATAAATTGAATAAGGTGGCATTATTAGATGATAGAGTGGTGCAGCAGTTAGTGTTGTTGCCTCACAGCAAGAGGTTCTTCAGTTCTATTTTAGTCTGAGTGTTTTCTGTGCAGAGTCTGCATGTCCTCCCTATGTTCGCGTGGGTTTCCTCCAGGTCTTCCTGTTTTCTCCCACATTCCAAAGGCATGCATCTGGAGCATTTCTCCCCAGGCCTCCACTGAAAATGGGCTCTGTCCCCATCGAATTTTCCCGGTAAACAAATGTTAAATAAATGATTTTGCTATATCCCCCGAAACAAATAATGCAAGTAAAAGTCACATTTCATGGTACTGAAACAAAGATCTGCTGACTGTATACTCCACTAAATTAATTTGCAAAAGGTGCTGGCACTGCCTGAACTCTCTGTCCTTCCATAAGTACCAACTCCTGGATTAAGGGTGCATTAGTACTCCTTACAAATAAAATAAATGAATAAACATGCTGTTTGTATAGCTGAGCAGGGTTCTTGCCAAAGCACAAGCACTTCATTATAAAAGTCACCTGATTTGTGTGACAACCTTGTTCTCAGAAATATTAATTTCTTTGGTGTTTAGCCTGAACTATATCTGTCACGGAGTTGTGGCGAAATGGGGCACATCATTTAAGTCTTAAATGCCAGAATAGTTCAAATAAAAACATCAAAAGTGTTGTTTCATACAAGTCACATAAAAGTCACAAAAATAACGAAAAACTGCAATATCTCAGAATAATATCTGCAAAGTGAAAGTGCAAAATGTATGTGCTGACCAGTATGGGACAAATCAGCAGGGACAAGTTACAGGAATCAAACGGTGGTGTTGCAGAAATAGTAATTTTCTTTAATTGCATGCTAGCAGGCTATATTGTCAGGCATATAATTGTGCTTGTGCTCAAGGGGTTATGGAAAGTCAAACCCTGATCCCTAACACCAAGTAACAGGCAAGTAACAAGCACACAGCTAATAATGTCAAGTACTCAGGTCTCATTTTTATACACCGAACAACGTAATGGATAATTACCCTAGTAAACAAATGTAAATAAGTAAATAACAGCAATGATATGCAAGAATCAGTATGTTACTAGAGCACAGGAAGATAAGCTTAATGCATGTAGCATATTTTTTACATTACTTTCCTTTTATTCACCCATTTAAGCTTTTTAAGGACGTGCACAGCTGAGTCAATACAATGAAAATATTATAAAAATGTGTCAACATAAGAGATGTGTATGTGGGGCACATATTAAAGATTGTTGAAATAAAAAATAACATTTACTGTGCGCTGAAATGTTGACACTGTCCCTTTAACTTTCTTTTCTATTTTTTTTTTTTTTTTTACTTTACACTCTAAACAGCAAAACTGTTTAACGAGTGTAAAATAACTACATAACTGCTCGATCGCTCCCACTTTCCCAAGCATACATACACAAGCACACTTTAGCTCTCGTTCATGCAAGCATGCATGCACTCACACAAAAAGAAACAAATACACATGCAGAAACACACATGGACATACTTAATCTATCGTTTCCACATTTTTTTTTTTTACTTTTACACTCCCTAAACAGGAAAAACGCTGTTTAATGAGTGTAAAATAACTACTCACTCACTATCACTCTTCCCAAGCATACATGCACAAACACTTTAGCTCTCATTCGGGCAAGCATGCATACACTCACACACACAGACAGAAACATAAAAACACATGCACAAACACACACGGACATACTTAACTATCTTTTACACATTTTATTTTTTACTTTTACACTCTCTAAACAGCAAAACCACTGTTTAAGTAGTGAAAAATACTCGTACTCACATGTAGGCAGTCACACAAACAGGCCCACACGCTTCTATTTTTTCAATCTTAAATGTCAAAGTGTATCTTAGCCAATGTAAAATAATGGATAAGGTCTATTACATACAAAAAAAAACACTGCTAGCATAGCACTCGACGTGACAGATTTCCCCAGGATGACTAGATTTCTGCCTTATAGCTTCGGTCTGTACTCAAACAATATTGTTTACAATAAAAATAACTATTTGTGGGTTCTTATTCCCTGAGGAGGTCAGGTTAGGCATAGGATAGGGTGAAGTTCTGAATAACTATGACGGCTACAAGGAAACACAATTACTAGCTGCAAATTTAGCACATTATTATGCGATGGTTGCTGAAATAGCTAACTGCAACCAATCGCATTATAGATTTCTTAAAAAAACAATCTCAAAACGTTATTAGGAAATGGTGATACACCTACCTGTAGTAAAAGAAAAAAATCTTCACGCCAGAAAAAAAACTGGGTATGTTTGAAATCCCTCAACATAACAGATTTGTGCAGCAACTGCACTCAATACAGTAGTTCCTAAAGTCACTCGGCATCTCATTTTTATTGGCAAAAAATGAGGAAATGAAAACTTCCCATGCATAGGTAATGGTTGTGGGTGGTCCTTGGGCAAAAGGACTGGGGAAGCTAGTTTATGGGTGGTCCTTGGGCAGCAGCTGAGGAAAGGTGAAAAATAACACTGGGCATTATTATCAAATGGTTTGAGCGCCCATGTACTCTGTACAGCTGTGCAAGACTTTTTTCTGCTTAAAGATAACTGACAGTACCGGAGCTGTAAAAAGGGGTAATGAAAAACACAATCAAAATCACTTTTTAGCATAGCACAAGGGGTATGCTACAATGCTAGATTCAAAAGATGGGGGGAAAACACTTTGGAAATGGGATAGCAAGTCTAGCAGTATGTAGTGGCCAACAAATAGTGGGGTTTGCATCAGACAGGCTGTGACAGCCTACTGTACTGAATACCTAGTAATAACCTATGAAACTACAAAACTGTTACATAGCAGGCCACTTTCTAACATTTCTGGTCCTTCTTACAATATTATATTATATTATATTATATTATATTATATTATATTATATTATATTATATTATATTTAATAAACAAATGTACTGATCTAGTTGTGACCAAAGGCAGTTTTTAAAGTAGGAGAAATGTAGCCAGGTCAGTGTGGTGTAATTTCACTACACTTCTGTAGGGAGCAGAAGATGCAAAGCACACTGTACATTCTGTGAGAGTATAGATGGGACAGCTTGAGCATGCATCAGATATCTGACACGGTTACCACCCGTCCCATTGTCAGCAGAACAGTCATGGGTTCAGGTATGTCATCCCATTGCCCGCACTGTGAAGCAGTGGGACTTTAAAAGTCCTGTTTTTTTATTTGTGCCGAATTGCTGTGGAAAAGTCGAAAATACTTCCGTTCTTTCCATGGCAATTCGGTTACGTCGCCAATCCGGACCTGAAGCAGAGGTATTCCCTGTTAGGTCTGGGTGTTGTAAATCATACAGCAATTGGCTGCAACTCTTGAAAGGGGCAGGGATTCAACCAGGAAGAACCCTACAAAGGTCACGACTGTAGAGCAGGTTTTATTAGCAGTTCTACAGCCACTAATATTAGGACTTAGATTTTCTGTTTGATTCCAGCCAGCCAGCCAGCCATCAAGGAAGCCAGGAAGCTAGCCATCGATGAAGCCAGAAAGCTAGGAAGCCAGCCAGCCACTGAAGCAGGTAGGAAGCCTACTAGCTAGCCAGCCAGTCAGCCACTGAAGCAGGTAGGAAGCCTGCTAACCAGTCATTCAGCCAGCCACTGAAGCAGGCAGGAAGCCTGCTAGCCAGCCAGCCACTCCAGTAGGCAGAAAGCCTGCTAACCAGCCAGCCAGCCATTCCAGCAGGCAGGAAGCCAGCTAGCCCAGCAAAGACTGTGATAGTGGTAAGTACAATAGTCAATATTATTTTGTGGATCTAATTATTTAAAATGGGAATATTGTTTTATTTCGATTTAAGTTTTTAATGTTTAGAGGTAAATGGGGTGCACTACACAGTATTTAAATCTGTGCAGTGGTTATTTTGAGATTTCCTCCAAGTAGTAGTTTTTAAAGGTATAAAAATTGTGTGTGTGTTTGTATGTGTGTAATTATAATTGTTGTGGTTGTTTTGGGATGATTTGGAAGCATTCGTTTTAAAAGGCTGAAATGTGTGTATAGAATTTTTGTTTATTTCTGGTGGGGGCAGTCTTTACAGATAAATGTAGTGTGATATATTTCTGTTGTCGTGGCTTTTTCAGGGTACTTTCCATTTACAGACAGAAAATGTTCGAGGATAGTTTGCACTTTTTCATGTGGAAATGTGTGCAATTTAATGCTGTTTTCAAGAAGTTAACATATACTGCTTATTGGCACTTCTACAGCCACTAATATTAGGACTTAGATTTTCTGTTTGTTTCAAGCCAGGATTCCAGCCAGCCAGCCAGCCATCAAGGAAGCTAGTGTTAGTTCTTGCAAGTCAATGTGCATGTGTGTATAACTCTTTATTTTTTTGAGGGGGAATGTTCATAGGTAATGTAGTGCATTTATTATTCTAGTAGGTACATGTTACCAACTTGCCGTAGCTGTTTCAAGATAGTTTGCTTTTATAGTTGGAAATGTGTGCATTTTATTTTTTATGCTGTCTTTAATAAGGTTATACTGTCCTGCTTTGCTTATAATGTGAATATGGGCGTGCTGCTTTTACTTGGGCCTGTTTATTACATTGTTGTGCTGGGTAAATTATTTATTTATTATTTATTTTACATTTGTTGACCGGGCTAGTCTAGCTGGACATATATCCATTTTCAGTAGAGGCCCGGGGAGAAAAGCTCCAAAATACAGGCAGTAAGCAAACATTTACAATAAAAAAGACAATAGCAAGCAAATGTACATAATGATACAATGGTAAGCATGAGTAATACTAAAAGAGTAAAAGAGAAAAACAGAAACAGACTAGTCAACCCAAGATCATAATTAACAACTATAAATGAAACAGCTGGTTAAAAACAGAGATTTCAGGTATGCAGGAAAGAAAGTAAGAGTAATAAAAAGAGCTGATTAGGAAGCCCCTAAATAGCCTAAAGTAAAGATGAAAGAGAGAATAGGTAAAATGTATAGAGGATTCAAAATAAGGAAGTAGCTGGTATCAGTAAGTGTGCATTTAGAGGCAAGAAACAGGGGAGAGTGAGTGAAGTAAGAGTAAGGGGGTAGTGTTTTCAGTCAGGGTTAGCACAGGGACATAGCCAGTGGGTTTTTAGGTGCTCTTTGATATGTTTTTTAAAGAGGGATGTGGAGTCAAGGTTAGTTATTTCTTGAGGGAGTTGGTTCCAGATTTTCCCGACAGAATTTGAAAATAATGAGTCACCAGCTTTATTGCAAGATTTAGTTGAGGCTACTAGTAGTTTGTTAGCAGATCGGAGTGTGGCTAGGTTTTTATAAGGGGTAATTAGTTTTGTAAGGCTAGGGGTAGCATCTGGGTAGTAAAGGGACTTATGAATGATAGTTAGTTGTTGATAGAGTAAGTGGCTATTAAGTTCTAACCAATTAAGTTGTCTGAGCTTACTGTTAAAGGTTTATTTTTATTTCTCTTAATTGCTATATTTGGAGGTAAAAGGGGTCCATGGGATCTACAGTGCATTGTAGTTTATTTTAGCTGCTCTTGCAAGAAGTACTTTTAAAAGGTAAATGTTTACTTATTTTTCATTTTTCTATTTTTTGGATGGATGCATGTTCAGAAATCAATGCTATGTGTTTAGAATTGTGCTAAAACATGTCTTCATAGTTTCAGGATAGTTTGTTTTTATAAGTAAGAAAAAACAAAGAATAGCGAATGCAAACTGAAGCGATGAAACAAAATTTAATGAGCGCTTTCGGAAAAGGCAATGCTTCTCCTTCCTCAGATACAAATAATGGACTTTCACATGCTTTTATAATAGGACATCATATTAATTAATTAATTTAGACAATCATGTATTTCATTCATTAAAAGAGAAATGCATTAAAAATGGCTAATAAGCCAGTTATAATAAATAGTTTTTAGAATTACGTCTGACTATTGAACTAATCCAAACATTCAAAATTTATACATACTAATAAGGAAGTTGTAAAACTGTATGTAGCTAAGAAAAATTGTACACAATATAAAACTAAAAATTAGTAAAGAATATTCTAAAAACAGAATAATATACCTATGTATTTTATATATAATTGTTAAAACTTCACAGTTTAAAACAATAATATATTAATAATATATGCAATAAACTATGTAATCACTACCTCTTCAAGGCTAGAAATTTGAGAAAGCATTTAACTGAAACATATTCATTAAGGCCTGGGAATACATATGCTGCAGTTCTAATTTGCCAATACAGCTCTTCTATTTCTAATTTGATCTGCCATGGGCCACCTCTTTCATCCTGTACTACTTGTTTAAGAATAGTAAATTTAAACTGATGGTCCGGGTAATCGTGTGTATGCCTAGCTAATGCATTAGTCATATCATTCCTGCTAATTGCACATTGATGTTCATAAATACGTTGCCTTATCTTTCTTTCTGTCTTTCCAATATAAAAAGCGGAACATTCTTGGCAACAAGCAGAGTAGACAACTCCTTTAGTATTACAAGTATATCTACTCTGGACTTTGTAATATTTATCCCTAATTTTAAACTGGTATGCTGTGTTTAAATGTCTACATTGTTGACATGTTCCACATTTTATCATACCCTTGTTCTTCTGGGCTGGAAGTTTAGCAGGAAAGTGCAATAATGCTTTTAGGTTAGCCCCTCGTCTGAAGGTGATTTTTGGTTGATCATCTATCAATTTATATAGGGTACTATCTTCTTTAATTAAGGCCCAGTTTCTATGAAGAACTTCCCTAATGAAGGGATAGTCTAAACTATATGTACATAAAAGGCCACTAGTAAAACTTTTTGTTCTAATATTAGCAATAGTTCCTTGGTTAGTTGTAGGAATTAATTCATTAGATGAATTGCCACTAGACAATAAGGGTTTAAAATGTCCTATTTGTCTTTTAGTTATTACTTCTGCAGAGATATTAGAAAGTAGTGACTTAGGATACCCTCTATTGAGAAACATATTCTCCAGTACATGGCATTCCTCCAAATAATCAGCCTCATCTGAAATCATTCTAGCTGCCCTAACCATTTGTCCCTTAACCACTGCTCCTTTTTGATGGTAAGGGTGGCAGCTAGAAAAATGGAGGAATGAGTTAGAGTATGTTGGCTTTCTATAGATAGTGCTTTTAAACCTACCATTAAATAGATCTTTATGTAATTTTTCTTAGCTGCATACAGGTTTACAACTTCCTTATTAGTATGTATAAATTTTGAATGTTTGGATTAGTTCAATAGTCAGACGTAATTCTAAAAACTATTTATTATAACTGGCTTATTAGCCATTTTTAATGCATTTCTCTTTTAATGAATGAAATACATGATTGTCTAAATTAATTAATTAATATGATGTCCTATTATAAAAGCACGTGAAAGTCCATTATTTGTATCTGAGGAAGGAGAAGCATTGCCTTTTCCGAAAGCGCTCATTAAATTTTGTTTCATCGCTTCAGTTTGCATTCGCTATTCTTTGTTTTTTCTTGGTTTGTAATCGTTTTTTGGTTTAGTGTTTTTATAAGTAGCAAAGTTTGTATTTTGTTTTTAGTGATGTCTTCAATAAATTTATAATGTACTGCTTTCATTATAATGCGATTACAACCGGTGCTGCTGTCGGGCCTGTTGTTTATTATATCATTGTGCTGTGTAAATTAAAGCTATACGTTTATTTCTTTTTTCTTAATTGCTGTGTTCAAAGGTAAATCAGGTCTATGGTGTCCACTGTGCATTCTAATTCATTTTAGAGTGCCTTTTTAGTAAAGTGAAAATGTGTTTAACTTTATTTTTTGGAGGGGTGGGGGGCATATTCGGTAGTAAAAATAATGCATTCGGTTTTCTACAAGCTGTGTTAATGTCAAGTTTTCAATGGCCAAAATACCCCCCTACAGTATGTCATTTACTATTTTACCTTTTTAAATGGTTTGTAAGGTTAATTCTCTTCTGCTCCATTCCTCAGGTCTTTCATATGCCAACGTTTTGACAGTTTTCAGGTGCGAATGTTTTTCAAATCAGTTCTTTGGCAAGCCAGTGTTTCTAGCCAGTCTTCAGTGAATCTATATCAACTACTTTAGAAAGTGCTTCATTTTTTTATATGTCAATGTTTTGGCAGTTTTAGGCGCCAATGTTTTTCAAACCAGTTCTTTCAAATGTCAGTGTTTCTAGCCAGTTCTTTCAAATGCCAGTGTTTATTGCCAATTTTTTGCATGACAGTGTTTCTATCCATCCATCTACAACCACTTTTTCCCATTTTTGTACACAGGGTCATTAGGGCATCATTTAACAGTGACAATCATCTAGATCCAATGCTGGGTCTTCAGTGAATCTATATCAAAGAACAACTTTAGAAGCAGCTTCATGCTTCATATGCCAGTGTTTTATTGTCATTATCAGGTGCCAGTCTTTTTCAAACCAATAATTTTGTGTGCTAGTGTTTATTGCCAGTTCTTTCATGTGCCAGTGTTTCTAGCCAGTTGATTTGTGTGCCAATATGTTAATGCACCCAACTAACACAGTTTTGCTAAATATGTTGCATATCAGGTAAGTACAGACTCAAGAATGAAGAGAGCCGCAGCTTCATCACAGTCAACCAACAAGAGAATGTGCAAGTGGCAGGATGTTTGAAAAATGGAATTTGACTGGATTGAGAAATGGAATGATGTAAAAACATTCTGCAGGGACTGCAAAAAGAAATTTCTAGTGACTCACAGTGGAAGAAACGGTGTCGCATGACATGAGGCAACTGAACAACATAAGACTGCAATTCTTCAAGCAAAATCCAGTCACCTGATGATAAACTGGGCAAAGAACACAAACCTTGAGGGATCAGAACTTAGGATCATTGCAGCAGAAGCCTGTGAGGTGCTCAATGCTGTTAAGCACAATATTTCCTATAACAGTTTGGACTGTGCATTAAAGTTGGCCAGACAGTTGTACAGCATTTCAGACATTGCAAAAAAATATATATATATCTTGTGGAAGAACCAAGGCTGAAGCCATTGTCAACAATGTTTTGGGACCACACTCATTGGAATGCCTCCTGTATGACCTTCAAAAACCAGGCCTTTCATTTGCAATTTCATCTGATGTTTCCAACAAGGGGAGCATAAAATTATTTCCACTTGTTGTGAGGTATTTTTCTAAAAAAGAAGGGGTGGTGAATGGCCTTTTGGATTTCTATGAAGACCTAGATGAATCTGCCCAAGCTATATCACAACAGATTTTGAACATTATGGAAAACCATTCCTTGCCCCTGGAACAGTATTTCAGCATATGAGGCTGATAATGCCAGTGTGAACTATGGGAAGAAATCTGGTGTGTATAACAGATTAAAAGAAAAGTGTTCATCACTCCAGAAGGCTAACTGTGTTGCCCACATTATTCATAATGCAGCCAAAAAAGCTGCAGCACAACTACCATACGATGTGGAAGTGTTTGTGATGGAAATTTCTGCCACTTCTCAGGTTCTTCAACAAGGACCAGAGACTTGAAAGACTTCTTTGAGTTTTGTGGCATGGAATGTGAGCATCTGTTAAGACATGTGCCAACAAGGTGACTGTCACTACTGCCAGCCATTGAAAGGATACTGAAAAATCTCCCAGTGCTCCAGTCCTGTTTCCTCTCCCACGGAGAAGAGGAGACCCCCCCCCCCCAGCAGATATGGCAGTACTTCCAGCTAATGAGCACGGTGAGAATGCATTGCCTATACTGCCCCAGTAGTACTTGCACTTTCTCAGTGTTTTTCTTGTGGATTTCAATAAACATATAAGTACATTAGAAAAAAACAGCTCTTACTACCATTGAAACATTTTCTGTAATGGCCTCCCTCGGGAAAAAACTGCAGGCAAGGGCTAAAGATGCTTTCTTTGGAGGAAAACATAGAGCACTTTTGAGCACATTAGACAGCACTTCTTTTAGCAAACTAAAAGGAGACTTCATTGTGTTCTTGGAGACAGCAGTTAAGTACTTAGAACAGTGGTTTAATTGTACTTAAAACAACTACTTGTTTACACTGTCTAAATTATCTCTAACTGAGCCCTTTGCTTTCAGTTACTCAGTGTGACCACTGCCCTGAGTCTGCAGGACGTAGATGAAGACCATCTTTTCTTGGACTATTTAGCAATTAAGCCCTTTCTCCAACAGTTATATACTGCAAGCTTGTCCCCAGGAGAAAAGTGGCTGAAGCTTTTCAGAGAAGGGCCTGAGCTGACTGCACTATATCCGGTAATTGCTAGGGTATTATCTGTACCAACATCAAATGTGTTTGCAGAAAGTGTTTTTTCTTTTGTGAGAAGTAAATGGACAGATGTGTGAAACCGATGTAGTGTGGACTTGTTAAAAGCCGAACTAATGATGACTATAAATTACTGGATGAAATGCAATGACTTTTATTCAAATATTGTATGAAACCAGGCCCTACTTCAGGCCATAAAATCAAATGCCAAGTACACATTTAAAAAAAATGGTTTAGTCTACTTATCTTGTAGCCTGAAGTATGTAGTTTTGTGTTATCTTTTGCTTTAGCTTTAGCTTGCAATAGAAATAGTCTTAATTATACATGTTTAGCTTGTGTGCAGTATGTAGATTTTTTTAGTTTTCTTTCAGAAAAGTCATGGCTAGTTTATGTAGAATTTTTTTACTTTTTTTAAATAAACATAAGCGTCTGTTTAATATGAGTAGTGTGTGTTTTTTTCCTTTAAATGTTACTTACTGTTACAACTGAGTAATGTGTTTTTGCAGCAATGCTTCACTTCATTTAAATGGTTTGCGAGTTTTTAATATGCTGTAATAACTCCACAGTTTTGTACCCATAACTGCAATACTGCATCTCCTTTAACACCTCTGATGATGTCATGGTGAGGGTGTGACCAGTGTCATACTGACCACACCTACATGTCCTACTGTCCACACCCCCATGTCTCACTTTGACCTTGTTAAAAGGTGGAAACCCTAATGACTGATACTAGACAAATGTGACCTAAAGGCAGAATGTTTGAAGATCCGGAATCAAATTTAATTTCAAATAAAAAAGATGAGTTGCTATACTTCTTATTTTGGAAAAAAAATAGAAAATAATGGCATACTTTGTGGAGGAAAAATGTATTCTATTCCATGAGCTCTGGATGTTAGTGTAAATCAAGGCATGGCTTCCAACTGAGAGAGTGAGCAGAATAATCTGACTGAAGGAATGATTAACCAGAGTCATATGCAAAGGAGGAAGAAGGACAGTGGTTGGACTAGGTGACAGAGGGCACAATTAGAGAAGCAAGATGGATAAAAATGGAGCAGGAGTATGAGAACAAGGGAAATGATCCATCATGGTGATCTCAAGCAAACCACAAGTAGGTATAGTTGTCGCCTAACAGAAAATAATAAGCCTCTCCAGTTTTTTTTTGTGGGAGTCCAAATAAGTAAAGTCTTTATAAGCTGTATGCATACTTTAGTTAATGGGAACAGTAAAAAACAGGATGGAGGCTTAAAAGACAACACAAGAGGATATGACTTGAAAATCGGCATTTGTCCAGACTGTGTAGGAATCATAACTTACACATTCATAACGAAACAATGAAGTATACGCCTGATCTGGAAACATTTCCATTCAAAGATTTGTTGTGAAGTCTATTTAATTTAGCATTCTTGGATTCAGGCCTGAAGTTTGTTGAGATATATTCTCATGATACTGAAGCTTTTCTTTTCAGCATTAGTTATGTCTGCTGTGCTTCAGGAGAAGTCTGGGGATAAATAAAATACAATACATGTTATTAAACATTACATACCTCTCAGCTGTACAGATTTTCAGAGAATGTCCAGATTTTTGCCTCATATTTTTGGTCCACTTTTCATAAAATTGTGTTTTTTCTGGCAAATTAGTGGCAAATCATTAAAGATTGAAGTTAGAAAATAATTATAGACATTTGAGTTTCAGACTTCATACCCTTCAGAAAATTCATGGTAATGCAAAATGTTTTTCTATCAGCTTTCTAAGTTTGCAAGAGCAATATTTTAAAATTGTGCCTATTTTTGGGCTTTTGTCCCATTTTTATGTATGGCTTTGTCTAGATTTCTTGCTCTAAGAGGTTGAAAGGTACAGTAAGCCACACTTTGAGATTTTTATCTAATGGAGTCTTCTATTCAGATATATGATCAAAACTGTTTCTATTTTATTTAGCAATTGAAGTGTGACTTTAAATTCTGAGTTAGTTTTCTTTGAACAACTCTCTACTCTTGAGTACTCTCAAAAAATATGGGCTGTGGAAATAAGGTGGAGACTTTGGGTGAAACTGAGGACCATTGGTTAGAGTATAAAAGACATTTGCAAACATTTTCACTGGAATGAAGCGTGGAGCTCTGCTTTATCTGGGGCAGAAGGTTTTATGCTATTTGTAACTTTAGTACTGGCAGCAATGAGTCAGCAAGATGGTGAATGGCTGTAGCGGCAGTCTGAATTTTAAACTCTGTGAATAGCACATACAACTATCAGTGGCTGAGTATTTGGTGGAATGTAACTTGTACAAAGCTGAGATTTGGGATTGGTAACCATGAAACTAAAAAAAATCAACCCTCTGTTCTTTCGAGTTTTGAGAGTAGTAAGTTGGAAGTTGTCTGTTTTCATGCTTTTGTTTGTACAAAAGTTTGGAATGCCACTACTAAACTTTAATAATAAATTGATGGTGGATACTGGAAATGGCTAAGAACAAGGCCGCTATGACTATCATAAAGGTGCAGAAGAATGAGCAACAAGACTCTCCTCACTTCTTCCTCTTCCGTCTAGATGCTAACAAGGAAAAGAAAACGTCAACTTATCAGTTAAATGAAAACTGTCAGATAAGTGCACATATGGAGGGAGAGGGGAATTTATTGATAAAGGATGATTTTTTTCCATCTTAGAACACCAGATCTCTAGCACATATCAGACTAGCATTCTATGCTCAGGGGATTCCTCATTAAACTAGAAACACAGATATAAGACTATTTAAAAAAAAATCTCTATTCTGAAATACTGTCACAACAGGATGCTTCCCAGACTTACTAATTTAGAGGAATATGTCCTGCTTCCCTGAAATATGCACTTATTTCTCTTGAGGGAGGATCAATGAGAGACAATTTATTAACAGGGTTTTGAGGAAATATTAGCTAAATGGTAAACTAAATGAGGCAACATTTTTTTTTGGGTCCTTCCTATGTTTTGGACAGAATATATATGGATCTCTCCATTTCTGTCCCCAAAGAGTCATCCTCCAATGTTACTTTTTTTTTAGAAGTACTTACGGCAGCTGACACTTTGCATGTTTTGTTGTTAGCAAAGAAAAATACTTTTCTTGGCATGATTACTACTAAGTTCAGTTGATTTGCCAAAAGAACTTAGGACTGAGCAAAGATATATGGCATCAAAAATTTGGATACTGATTTACTGTGGAATCAGATCCAAAGTGGCATACCCATCTATTTAGACTTTCTTAAGGCATTTTATAATGCTTCTGATATATCACACATTTGTAGTGATCTGTTGGGTTCACTACGTATACTTTACCCAAGACAAATCTATATAGCTGAGTGCAACATGCCAATACATTTTATTTCTGACTTGACTTTTATAGACATTAATCAATAAGCAAAGTGACAGAATTGCAGGATTGGAACGAAAAATCTCTTGACTAGGAACCATATTGATGTAGGAATAGAGTAGTGATAATGTTACACGTCTAACCTAATTTACTCATGACAATTGTTTTCTATTTTTCTATAAATAATTTTTGGATTTTGTTGAGTGCTACCAACCAGTTGGATACCAATCAATTATTAAAGGTGCTATATTACTACTCCACAATAATACTGTTAACTCTAACCCAAAGAAAATAGCTAATGCCCTTGCTGACAAACTTAGCGCAAATTTTACTTCAACCACAGATTGTCCCAGGTATTCCATTTAATTACAATGGTACAAGTCCTTTCATTCCTGTTAAAAGCTAAGACATACCTCATCCATGAGCACAGGTTAGATCCCTGCTTGCCTGATTATTGGTGACAAATGTGATGTATCTGAACCTCTACTGAACCTCTTTAATCAAAGCCTCTCCATTGGGTACATTCCTGAAACCTGAAAAAACAATCACTGTAACACCATCACACAAAAGGAAGTCCATCCACAGGCCCTGGTAACATACATGCTCATTAGTCTCATTAGCCTCACATGTAAAGTTATGGATTGTATAATCTCAGACTTCACTAATGTGGACATTGAAAATCTTTTAACCCTGGACCCAGGGCTTTGATAAAGGAAGGTCCTGCCTTTTTTACCTTATTAGTTTCTTTGAAAAGGTCACCAGAGCAATGGACAGAGGTAACACAGTATATACAGCATATCTGGTCCTGGCCAAAGCCATAGACACTAATTCCCATGCAGGCATTATTTGCAGACTTCTTAGTCTAAACATAAAGTGCAGTGGATAGCTAACTGACAGAATTCATGTGGTTAGAGTTAAAGTGTGCCAAAACAAAAAGGTTACCAATAGTGTACTACAGGGTCAAGTGTTGAGAGCTGCTACTATCTGGCATCTATTTCTCAGACCTTCAGGCCAATGCTGCTGGCCTATGATTATCTATGTTTGTAGATGACTGTAAACTGGGTGTTGTTATTTGATCTTTCACTGCCTTAAATTTCTTCTAACATGGGTTAGACCAGGTTAACAATTAGTGAAGGACAATGGTCTTAAATTAAATGTGAAAATATGTACTATATTTTAGTTATGTTAAACAAAGCATTTCCAATACTATATAAGTGCCTGCCCCCTCCTGTTAGACATCATCTTAAGGGATCTTGGCACTCTTGTAATTCCTTATTGTATGACCATCACATCTCCACAGTAGTTCAGAAAGCCTTCTATCTCACTCATGTAGTTTCTAAAAGCATTTCATCTAGCTCCAAATAAGTCTTAATTTCCCTTTAATCATATCTTATCAGACCCATTATTAAACATAATGCCCCTTTTGGCATGTATTTGCCTAAACATATCACTCAACATGACAGACCTGAGAGATTCTTAAATTTAAAAAGTGGCCACAAAAAACTTAGTTATGAGGACAGACAGACAGACATCTCTCTGTATTCCATTTTTATAGACTCCTTTGTAGGAATCTGTGTCTAGCCTTTCAAGCAATGAAAGCTCCAGCCATCTTCAATCTCTTATTCCTTAGCAGAACAAATGGCTCCACAAATACAGAGTTAAAGGAGTTAAACCATCAACAGGTAAATAAGACAGATTGTTGTGACTGAGTCATATCGCAGTGCATACCCACTTTTGGAACAAACTTCATCTACATGTCAAATAAATATCCTTGCCACATTGAAGGTCAGCCTAGATAATTGCATAGGCAGCCTCAGATTCTTCTCTGGTCTATCTTGCATTACCACCATTGAGGCTGGAGAGAACTTCTAAATATGGGTTATTGGCTACTTATTTATTTATATTGGTTAATCAGAGAAGTGGACTAGGCCGGGGACCTTTTTCAGCAAAGACCTAGGCCCAGAAGGAAAAGCACTGTACAAATACACAATTGGTAAAATGCATAATCAATATACACAAAGCAACATAATAGAAGGTGTGAAGAAAATGAAAACATTATCATCTGTGTTAGCATGTTTGGCAGGAGATTTGTGTATATTCTCAAATTAACTTGTATTCTATGCCAACATGTCTAAATTTTGAAAATGTAAATAAGTTTTTAAAATGTTGGGTATCTCCCTATTTATACAAAATGTTTAAAAACTCTGTCAGTGTTTTAATGCCTTTCTAATTGCATGTTTGTGAGGGAAATTCCAAAGTACAAACTGTCTGTGGAAAATCATCTGATTAGTAGGTGATGCCATTAGAAAGTTCCTGGTTGCTATGAAATTATTTGAACAAATTATTGACAGGAAAAATAACTTTTTCAAACAGCTGATTGTTATTTTTAAAATAAGACAGTTGAGACTGTTAACCTGGACTATAAAAGAGACTGCTAAACTCAGTTGAAGGGCAGTTAGTTAAGAGTTGCAGTCAGTTACAGTGCTGTGCAGTAGATACCCAAGAGAAAGGACTCATCAAAAACTGTAAGCCTGCCTTTGCCTTGATGTTATGTTTTAGATTAACTCAGGGACAGTTTTCTCTAGTTAGATTAGGAAAGTTTAGTTATTTAGATAGCATTTTTTTTCTAAAATGATGGCCTTCTATCCTACAGTTTAAATTTATATCTCTGGTGATTAAATTTTGATGTTTATTAAAAGTTACTGATTTACATTTTTAATAATCATTTTACTTATTATTAAATGCTTTTCATTACTTTACATTTTTGGCTAGATAATCAGTGTATTCTTTAGAGATTAGAGAGTGTTTATTCCTGTTTGATACTCCTCAGGTCACCTTGAATGCCTGGCTGCTTCTGGCCATAACTATCATTTATTTTGATATTTAATTTTTAATAATTGATCAACCTTTGAATGGTGTATACACCTGCCTGACTCTGGTGGAAGTGTTTACCATTTGTACTGGGGAGGGAACACAGCTAGAAATTTGTGTCAGGCTTCCCATAAGTGTTTGAATGTGTTAGGTTTGAATTTATTTTCAATGTGAGTGAGTCAGAGGTCTTAAACTAGAACACATTGCTCTGAAGTCTATAATAAGGAAATATATTTGGGTGGACAGAGGTATATAGTCCAGTCCCAGGATATAGAGCATATTCCTGTTGTGTTCTTATGGGAAATTGTGGAATTTTACTCTTGTGTGTTCTGGGCTATGGTGTTTTCTGTGATGCTCCCACACTGGAGTCAGTGGTGAGGATTGAGGCTCTTTTATTTCTGACTCAGGTTTTATGTGGGGGATGTCACATATTGGTGGCAATCTGGTGGTATATTAACCAGATGTCACTTTATTGGTGGTAGTCCAGTAGTATATTAACTGGACTTCACACAAGGTATAAAGCAACATAGTACAAAGTTAGTACTCTACAAAGGAGGCACTTCTTTATAAATGCACAGCATAAACATTAAAACTCTAGAATAATGTTCCATCTGCTTGGAGTACTTGCAGCACGGCTGAAGGGATAAATGACTGAGGGGTGAAAAATAGTTAGGCTTGCTTATGAAGGTTTAACCTAGATCCCTTCAATGTTTACATTTACTTTTTTCAAAAAGATGTTTTTAAGTTGATGTTTAAAGACTTTGAGGTCAGGCACTGATCTAATGGATTCAAGATGTGAGTTCCAGAATACTGGTGCAATTTTAAAAAACTATATTTCATGTGGTTGTAAGTTTGAATAGTTAGCTTACTAATTGGAATGTTTCACTTGATCTAAGTGAGTGGGTTGGTTCTGTGATGTGTAGTAAGTTTTTAGTGGAATATAGAAGACTAGTAGGGCTTTGCAGACTGATTGAATAGTACTTACCTATGAACCTATGAGCTACCTCACCTCACTTGACAGTATCACTATCACACCAAATATCATCATGTTAAGATACTTTTACTAGCCAACCATTAATTGACATACCTAACACCACTAAAAATAAATATGCTTCTTAGACATCATTAAGGAAAATGCCAAGGAAGAAATTGTTAAATTCCCTACTATGGGCCAGATAATTTTAAAATAGTCATTACTAAATTAGCCCCAAACTGTAATCTACTCTTCATCACTATATCCCTAGTAAAATTTGATCATATAACATTTACAGTTTCCTTTAGGCCTAAGGTCTATTGGTCCCCCTGACATAATATATCAGCTTTTAGGGATATCTCTAAGGCTAACTTGCTACATCTCTAAGATGATCTAAGCAAATTCTCCAAGAACTTTCTACCCATGGATCCAGTTGAAAATGTAGTTTTTTTTCTGACTTTTGCCAAATTTCAGTAGTTGCACGGATAAGTCAGTGCCCATCTATTTTAAGTAGAATGTCAGGTATAAGAATAAATCTATATGGTGGACCACTCCTATAAATGAACTATATAACAACAGAAGAAAAATCTTAAACAGCTATAAAAAATACATTTTCTTTCTTCAGCAATGCACTGGAAATGAATTAGCATAGATCTCAAGAGTGCCATTCGCGAACGTAATACTTAGTATGAACTTGAAGCCACCACAGATATCAAGGGGAACTTTAAAATCTCTCTTCAGCTATGTCAGAAAACAAACAAACAAACAATGCCCAACAGTGTACTGAACAGTTCCACAATAACACCACTCACACTGACCCAGAGGACATAGCAGATATCCTGGTAGACAAATTTAGTTTAAATTTTATTTTGCCCACCAAATATCATTCCTTCCACTATCCCCACTACACTACTCCCTCCCCAACATTACTACATGACAAGTCCCCGGATCTCTCTCCAAAGCAATAATACCTCTGTGGGGTTTGACAATATATTGGGAATGTTATCTGTGCTAAATGAACTATCTGAACCACTTCTCAGTCTTTTCAACTTCAGATTAGTCACTGGGCTTGTTCCGGGAGCTAGGAGAACTGCTACAGTGATTTCCATACATAAAGACAGTTCTTCGATTTAACCTGGTAACCAGAGTCATAGCTAGATCATCTGGTGTCCTGGGCAGTTCCCTTGATTGATACCCCTTAACTCAAGGTTGAGGACCAAAAATGAAAAAAAGGTCTTCCCTTTTCCAAAATTAAGGATTCAAAAGAAACAAAAGGCTTTCTGAACTTGCAAGCACTGACCTTCAGCTACAGCTGAAAACACAAATGCAGTATAGGCATTCATTTATAAAGCTCCAGTATCCTCATGGCTTTAGAAATGAAAGATGGTATTGTGCTTGCCCAGTTGGCACCTGCCAACTATGCCCCCTAACAAGTTGTGGCCAAGTCAGATGCCTCCTTCGCACTAATCTAGTTGTAGTTTTGTTGGAAACTATAGGCCCATCAGTCACACAAATGTTATATGCAAAGCCATGGCATGAATAACATCTAGACTCATAGCTGTAGACGTAGGCAACATTACTTGCTTTGCCTCAAACCAATTTGTATTTGTGAAGGGTAGACCCTGCATCCTAAAATCAGGTAGACACCTTTGAAAAGGTCAATAAAGCAGTGGGTAAGGGTTTCTCACTGCATGCTGTATACCTTGACCCAACTAAGGTTTTTGATACATATTCTACACTGGTATTACGGACAAATTAGTAAAACTCAATATAAACCCCTATGTTGTCCATTGGATAGCACATCCTTTAACACCTGCAAAAACAGAGGATGCCTCTTGGATTGTAAAATTGTAACTAGTACTGTTCCACAGGGTTCTTTGCTGGGACCTCTCCTCTTTGTCATCTATTTTTCTGACCTCCAGGCTGTTACATCAGGATTGTGGCTATCTAAGTTTGCTGATGACAGCAACCTGGGTGGTATTAGTTAGTCTCTCACTGATATCAAACTGCTGTTGGGGGGGACTGAACTATGCCCATAGACATGATGTTCAGAAAATTGTCAAACTAAATGCTAAAAAAGTGCAATCTGGTACTAATCAGGACATAAGCAAACTATTCCCACTTCCTATACATAAACAATATTCCTCTGCAGACTGACGCAAAAACCTTGACACATATGTGGAAGGTTCACTCTCATTTGACCACTATCTCTACCACAGTTTAAAAATCCTTCTATTTAGCCCAAATATATGGAAGGAAATTTTCTCCAGATCTAAAGATGTCATTGTTCCACAATACATTTCCCTTATTAGATGTAGTTGGGAATATAATGCCCCTTTGATCATGACTAAACAAAACATTTTACCCAACTAGAAAGGCCAGAGAGATTTCTAACTAGCTCCGTCATGTTTTTATCTTTTCTTTATTTTTATTGTTAATTTAAATGTTCACCTATCCTGAAAGGGAAGGAGTCATAATCAGAGATGACAGCCCTGGTAATGATACTAGGGTTTACCTCTCATGCTTATAAAAACCAGGGGCACACACCAACAGATGTTTCTCATCTAAAACAGGCTTACATCATTGCATACTGGGCAGCGGGGTGAGGAAATGAGTAGGGCACAGAAATAAAAAATTCCTGTGGCCATGAGTATGGTACTGCAGCAGAATGTCTTAGTCTCCATTAGAGGATTTGGGATTAGGTCCGGGGAGAAGTTGGGGTTGGGTTTGGATGGATCAGGAGTGACTCCCTGCATCTAAGCATGAGGAGAGGTACAAGTGGCAGTCGATGATCTTCTCCAATGGAACCACAAAATATAAAAAAAAAAATCAAGGATCTTAAAAGCCTTAGTTACCCTGACATGTTAGTTTTCCTATCCGTATATTTAGTGGCCTACTAGTTCATTCATAGTGAGTTATGTCTAGCATACCATACCATACCATGAAGAATCCAATTATGTCTGGTCTCCTACACCTTAGCAGGGCCCACAGAATCTCAAACACTCGTATGAAAGCCTTAATCTACACCAACAGGTCAAAACATTTCACTGGAGAGATAAATTCATAATCCAACACATTCCCCAGTGATGGAACAAACTGTCTTTATATACCAAGTGTAGGAGGACCATGGTGACTCTCAAAGCAAACTTTGATGAATGGATGGATAGCCATAAATTTACCACAGGGATTGTCTGTGTAGCCCTTTTAGGTAAAGAAAGTAAGCATTACTATTGGACTATTTTTCTTAAGGGTATTTAAGGGCTAGGCATAGTATGTTACCTGTGAATTCTTACCTCGGGACTACCTATGTTCTTGCATCGTGTTTCACCTTCACTTTGCAGTTTATCTGTGCATATTATTTTGATTCCTCTTGAGCTTATATACTTTGGTACCTTCTTTTAAATTCATGAGCTAGTGTTGGGGTAATCTTCCCAAGTTCTCCATTGTAAAAGGTAACTAGTTGGTTGCCAAACTCAGAATAATAAAATAATAAAGATATAAATATGCAAATATACATGCAGAAGCACACAGACACACACACGCACACAAGCACACACTCACACACCGTACCTCTCAACCTCTTCGAGCAAAATTTCTGGACAAAGGCAAAAATTAGGGACAGATATTAAATACTGCTCTAATAAACTGAAAATTTTACTAGCATGGACATGAAGTCTGAAACTGAAATGTTTGTCATTATTTAGAGACTTCCGTACTAAAATATTTGCCAGAAAACCACAAATTTTATGAGGAACAGACTAAAAAAAATAGGACAAAATCTGAACATTCTGTGAAGTGCTGGACTATAAAGCAGTATCACACACACGGCCACACATGCACATATGCATGCTCGAGCGCGCACACACACACACACACACACACACACACACACACACACACATACACACACGAACTTACATGTATTATATGTGTGTATGTGTAAAACTTACATGTATTATATGTGTGTATGTGTATTTTTGTATAAATACACAGGCTTGATTAATGGCATAATGTTTGAAAAAAAAAATATTTTACTCTTTAAAATAATAGCTGTAAAATAAATAAACAGGGCTCTACATTAGATAATGGCTTATATACTGACTTGCCTATTCGTGTGCGTACAGCACAGATCAATGTCTGCCAGTCCTTGAGGGGAAATGAGATAGCATAAATATTTCTTGCATTCCTGAGTCAGCAAATGCAAGAAGCAAGCCCACAGCTAGCTAGAAAGACAGCTGCAGACCAGCACAAAAGTCACTGCTGCAGGGAGCAAGGAAGATGCAACCTGAGGGCTAACAGGTACAGTAAAACATTAACAATCGGTCATAGCATGTAAACAAAACAATGTTTATCTAACAGTCAATCTGTTAAGGGCGAGGCATATCTCTTGTCTACAGGGAATGCATTAACAGTTAGACAACCTGATTTCAGAAACAAACTAGTTAGGCAGTAGACAGCTGTAGCTAGGGAAAAGATGCCAGCGATAGCATTTCTGCAGGGAGGCACTACAGATTTCCCCATATAGAAGAAGCTATTTGTTCTGTGCAGGTGTAGGGTCTGCAAACCGATGTGGGTAGTTGCTGCTGTTATACACTAATGCAGTCTGTGTCTTATTCCTATAATGCCTGCACAGGCGTCTGCTTATGCCTCTCTAAGGCTGTGTTTGTAGTCTGTTGTAATTTCTCTGCTGTCTTCTCTGGCAGACTATGCTGGCTCATACTAGAGCACCTACTTCTTAAAAGCAGCCAGCTTTTAGCTCAGTGCCAGCATTCTACAAAAATCAAACATGCCACTTAGTGGTGCATATGAAGATTTTGCAAGGTACAGGGACAGCTTTAGAAGAGACTGTTACAAAAGACAACACCTCATTTTTACCATGCAGTGTAGAACCCAGTACCGTCACAGGGTTGGGATTCAGGAAACATGCTCCCCATAGTGAGTACTCTAGATCCTGCTTAATCTGTATGAATGCTGCCCACTTGCAAGAAGATGGTAAAATGGCACATAGTAAAATAATTGTTAGTGAAGTACCAATGTCATTTAGCTTTATGCATCTAAAATAAAATAACCATTAAATTTATTTAACTCATTCACTCCAGTGGAGCTCAGGAAGTTTGGTAGTGCCTCTCCAAAGACAGCTGTCATGGTACATGGGTAGACAAATCAGCCTCTTGAGTAGCAATCTGCCTGACGTGTTAACAAAGGTATGGGAAAAACAGGTGTCCCTCACTCCAGATCCTTCAGGCATACATTCTCAGATGTTACATATGTACAGTCCAGTATGCAGCTGTCATCTAGCAAGTATTCCACTTAATGTTACCAGAGTAAGAAAAACATGGTTAAACTAAGCCAGCGGAAGGAGAACTTTCTTCTTCTTTTTCTTTCAGCTTTTCCCGGTTAGGGGTCACCAAAGCAGATCACCTGTCCGCTCATGATTGGCAGTGGAGTTTTACAGTGTCGAGTTGCCAGCCCAGCGCCCAACCTTCCACAGAAGACACAGACATGCACACACTCACAGCTAGGGCCAATTTAGGGTGTGCAATCCACCTACAGCATGTCTTTGGGATGCGGGAGGAAACTGGAGCACCCGGAGGAAACCCACGCGACCACAGGGAGGACATGCAGACTCCGCACAAAAGGCACCCCAGCCGAGGATCGAACTGGAGAACCTCTTGCTGTGAGGTGGCAATGCTAACCACTGCACCACCGTGGCCGCCCAAGAAGGAGAACTTTGTCTTGTGAAAAAAAAAAAAGATTTTAAGACTCAAGATAAATGCATATTTTGTAACAACAAAAATAGTTTTGCTGAAACTGAATTCTTCTTTATCATATGGAATACATTCTTTTTGTAATTGTTAACATTATGAATAAATTTGCTATAATAAAAATACACACCCAGCTCAATCATATTACACCTCATTGCTTGCTCAGTTAACCTCCCTTAAAAGAACAGTATTAACCACTGTAAAACCACAAATATGATAATACATTACTAATTGCTAATTGCTTCCTCCATTCCTTATAAATTGTTTACTGAAAATTGTAGACAGTTCATTTTATCAACCCTGGCAGCAGGAAGAATTATGTCCATGTGTTAAAGATGTGCCATTATCTGGATCTGAATGTGATCCAACCCCAGTCCTATTAGATGTCACTTTTGAACTATGTAATGCAAGTCCAGTAGCATTCTTAATCACTTACTGATCAGTAAATCAAAAAAAAAAAAAAAAAAAAAAGCATAATACAAATAAGACACAAAAATAAAAAAATGACAAAACATGACAATATATTATCAAAGTGAAATTTTTTTTTGAATGAGTATACCTACAATATTTTATTTTTTAACCCCTTTAATGAATTATAAATTAAGAGGTAGGCCAACTTACATTTATATAAAAGAAAACAAACCATATTAACATATTGCCAGTGTGGTGCCATTATACATCACATATTCTTTTATATATTTATCATCATTCCAACATTACATAAATTGATCAATTCCTGCCTTCCTTTGAACTCCATTCCTCCTCTAAACCATTATTCTGCATGTATGCTTCCCACAATTTCCATTTTTATGTAATTTTCTCCTACTGTTTTCTAAAGATTGGTTCTTTTATCTCTGTTACAATATTCAATACTTTCAATACAGTTGGCTTAGACTTCATTTTTCATTTTCTAGTAATTGTTTTTCTGGCAGCCATCAGAATTAAACTTAACAAGGCCTCACTATGTCTAGGCAATTCATATCTTATATTCCAGCTCAAAAAATCATTGCCTAAGTTACACCCATTTGCTCATACAATATTTCTGACATAAGTACTTGGAAGGGGCTTTTTAAAGTCTGCCTGATATTTTCTTGGTTTACTTCTCTTGTACTTGCTTCCAGGATTATACAACTTGTGTCAGAAGGAGCTTACCTGGTCTTGCTGCACTGGGATGCACACCAGGGAGTTCAAAGTGCAGTTGTCTATTGGCTAGAAGGAATATAAGTCAGTTTTCAAGCTTTTTTGGCTATAAATCAGGAGAGATTATGTGGAGCACCATGCAGTGATAGTTAGCAGTGCCCTGTATTGTAGCAAATGCCTAGACAGTAACATTTCCCTATAAAGGTTTGGGTCAAATCATAGGCGATGGAACCATAGAGCGAGGGGGAGGGAGTGCCCCCCCCACACTTTTACAGCTGCAAGACCCGGACCCAATGGAGGACTCATGCGTGCATTGCATGCTAATGTACGCTCAAAAAAAGTGAGTGGAAATAACTATAGCCTGCTCGGTAAGGAGAGATGTGTTTTTTGGTTTTCATCACAACAAAGCTGCTTGGTAAGGAGACAGTTTATGTGTTATGCTGCTGCTTTCTCCATCCGTTTTTATGTGTTATAGTGCTGCTTTCTCCATCTGTTTTGTATACTGCTGCAATGCACTGCTGCTTTCTCCGTCTGTTTTTATGTGTTATACTGCTGCTCTCTCTGTCCGTTTTGTATACTGCTGCTTTCTCTCAAGCCCCGTAAGGAGTGTGTGTGTGTGTGTGTGTGTGTGTGTGTGTGTGTGTGTGTGTGTGTGTGTGTGTGTGTGTGTGTGTGTGTGTGTGTGTGTGTGTGTGTGTGTGTGTGTGTGTGTGTGTGTGTGTGTGTGTGTGTGTGTGTGTGTGTGTGTGTGTGTGTGTGTGTGTGTGTGTGTGTGTTAGAAGGTAATAATTCAGTTGGTCAAGCTTGGAAGTAGGATTTCAGAATTGAATGCAATGACCAGCCTTGCAGATATTTTTAGATGTTCATTAAAACTAATAGAAAAGCCCATGTATCTGAATAGTTTGTGGAAGAGATTTTGTATTTATTGAAGAAGAAGAGAGTTTGTGTTATACTGCTGCTTTCTCCATCTGTTTTGTATACTGCTGCTTTCTCTCAATCCCTGTAAGGAGTGTGTGTGTATTAGAAGGTGATAATTCACTCGGGCAAGCTTGGAAGTAGGATTTCAGAATTTACTGCACGTCATTGCTAAGGGGTAGAGCAGCCTTGCATATATTTTTAGATGTTCATTAAAACTAACAGCAAAGCCCATGTATCTGAATAGTTTGTGGAAGAGATTTCAGATTTATTGAAGATTTCAAGAGTAACATTAATGGAGAACAATAATGACTTTCTTTAGAATGCAGGGAAAGTTTCCCAGATATTACTGATATTTAGACTGAGGCTATTCCAGACTATTCAAGAAGTCCTCCAGCAACTCGGATATCTGGATGCAGGCAGAATGTACTACGTCATCAGTATAAAGGAGGGGAAGGCTGGCAGAATGTACTACGTCATCAGTATAAAGGAGGGGAAGGCTGGCAGAATGTACTATGTCATCAGTATGAAGGAGGGGAAGTACAGCACTTCAAGTTTTATAAATACACAGTAAAGCAGCTATCGTGCTGCTGTGCAAAATTCCTTTGAGGTAATGCACTATTAGAACAATTTTGATATCTGCTCTACTGAGCCCCTGTGGTAACATTGCAGTAGAATTTTCCACAAGAATACTAGTTTCAACCATTTTTATTACATCTTATTATTATCAGGTTTATTTTTAGGAAAACTCTGTAAAACACATTCCAGGTTCATTTGCATTTTGTTTGTTACCTAGCACTTTCTTTAGGGTCAGAAAACTAGCTCCACAACAAATCATGGATGACACATCTATGCATTAGAATTTCCCTTTGTTCTTCTGGTTACATGTCCTGCTCTCTCAAGAAATGCATGCCTCCATCCTTTCTTTTATGCACATTTGTGATGCAACAGCCCTTGGCTGTATATATGGAACAATGTAAGCAGTGGAAAATCATTCAGTTTGCTAAGGGCTTTCCTTGGGTTCTTCTCCACTCTTGCAGTTAGCATGTATCTGTCCAGCCCCATGCAACAACTGGAATACCTTCAGAGATACCTTACTTTAAAAGGATACAGGTCTTAAAACAATAGGTCTTGCATGGACCATCACAAAGATTTATTACTATACTCAGTATCCTACAGAGTGCTTAGAGGTGAGATGTCTGGCACACAAGGCATCCTCCGACCTAATACAGATGGACCTACTGAACATCAGCAAGTCAAATGGCATCAGAAATACTCAGTCCAGGTATCTAAACTGAATGTTGTGGACAGATGGATATATATATATATATATATATATATCACAAAGGCTACCACTGTTCCAGAACAGACTATCCATAAAAATAAAACAAAGCTCATCTGTCCATATTCAAATGCAACTTAGATCTAAGGATGGGTAATAGAAAATGTATTCCAGGATTGCCCTTCATGCCACTAACGGATAGAGGCAGTTTCTAAATGCTGCATCCCTTACATGGGTCCCCTCAAATTATCTATGGAATGATCACAGTTACTCTTACTAGGGCTAATATACAATTATCAGCCATGGGCTAGGTAAGACCAATCAGAAAATGTTTATTCAGTCACCAAAAAGGAACTGGCTAAGCTTAAAATATCCTCCAAGTGAACCTATGTTGTGGTAGTAAATAGTTATAAAAATTTGCCCTTTTTAGATCACTAAGTGCCCCTCTTACCCCCCCCCCCCAGTCTTCAACAGCTTCTGGGACCTATGGGTCCAATACCTGTTAAACAGCCTGGCATTGCACGGTATTATGCTTACAGCAGCTAACTTGCACATCAAATAGCACTACCATATCTTAGCACTACATAACATCTTGCCCTTAACTCCAGAAACTACCCCAGGAGACATCTGTTAAAATCCAGTACATAATCCTAAATGGCCTGCTTTATTACAGGACTGGACAACATGGATTTTCAAATTCCTAATGTCTTTGTGGCCAGCTTGATAGACATAGGCATCCTAAGGCAATGTATCAATTGTCTCATGTTCTTAGACAATCAGTTAATCATTAAAGAAAATAACACAGTATGCAAAAGGTATGAATACAAAATTCCTTGGAGGCAAAAATCTCATACAAATGAGTTTGTCAAAAATACCTACACTACATCCCTCACACATACTCCTTACCACACACACATACAAACTGTCTTATGGTGAGGCACTTAAAAGAAACCTTCTTAAACCTTAAAGAACTCCAAAGCCACCTAATGGTATATTGTTCTTCGGCAGTCCCTAAAGCACACACCAAAAGAAATGCCAAACATCTCACATATACCCAATGGTACTCCCATAGGGCAAGCATAAAGTTTACCTCATACACTTGTCACTAGGGACTCCAATGTGTGATACACAAATGCCTTACTCACCAGGTTAGACAAGCAGAAGAAGATGGTTAATTGCCTTTCTAGAGCCAGGATCCTCAATATCATGCATGCACAAGTCACTACACCCCAGGTACCAGTGTGATTTTATCATAGTCCATTTGGATGTAAATGACCTGAGAGTATCTCACTGGACTATATGAAAAGAGACATAATGGATATCTCGGAATGTGTGTCACAGACAGGTATGAACCTTGCATTGAGCAGCACTCTGCCTTCACTGAGGATGATTCCACAGTATGAAGAGAAATTAGTTTGTGTTGTCACTCTAGGGGGATCCAATATCTGTCAGCATAGGAGGACATGGACAACAGACCATGTTGGCTTATTAAGGATGGGCTGCATATGTCCCTGCTAGGCTTTTGAATATTGGCTAAAACTTTATCCACCCCCTTAGAGCCTTTTTGGGCAATGACAAAAAGACAAAACTATTAAAATAGTGAAGAAGTCTCCAAGCAACCTTAAGTTGTTACTGCTCAGTGTTAGGAGAATAAAAAAAATCCACACCCTTCAAGCACTTCTCACTCTGGAGAATGTAGGCATCTGTGCCATGACCAAGACTTGTTTTAAAGCAATGTAAAGTACTCTGGCAGCAAGGCTACAGTGCCTTTCACGCATTTATGCCAACAGCTGCACAGATTGGTGCCTAAGGTATAGGTGCTTTGATCTACATTGGCAACAAACATACCTCCAGGTTGGTTAAACAGGATGATACCATGGAGCTCATCCACATGCAAGTCACAATAGATAAGGTCCCTCACCATATTGTGGCTAGCTACAGGTCACCATCTATCCCCCTAGAGTCTAATGACTCTTACCTAAACCTTCTAGAGGTGCTCACCATCCAACCAAAAACCCTATTCATGGGTGACTTTAACTACCTCTCTATAGACTGGGAAATCTACACTGCCTGAAACTCACATGCACAATGCTTCCTGGGTTTTATTAACACAAACACCCTGGAACATATAGTGCGTGCTCCAATCAGAGGATCAAATATACTGGATCTGCTGCTTACCAACATGGAAGGGCATTGCACCCCCCCCAAACCCACACACACACCTGTGTGACGTCCTCACTAGTGAGGTTGAATCACAAAGCTGTCTCCTTTGAATTACAATCAACCCAGAAAATCCAATTAAACCAGGAACAGCTAGGAACTATTCTAAGGCAAACTACATCCTATTAAGTGACAGTTTGCCAAAATTCAAGGCTCCCACTAACCCCAAGACCACAACTACATATGCAGAATTATTCAGAGAGTCCCTATGCAAACATATGAATGACTGCATAGAGGCTGCTGTACTTACCAGAAGTACGCCCAAAACAAACACTTAAAACAAACCCCACTGCTGGAATCCTCATCTAACCTATATAATAACAGAAAAAACTCATGGCCAAAATCAGGAAGACCAACTCCCTTAAAGGCAAGTACTCTCTTATACAATTAAACAAAAAAAAGAGGTCTAATTAAGTTCAACAAGGCCAACTACAAGGTCAGGATAGCTTTGCAGACTAAGGACAATCACAAGGCCTTCTTTGTCATAACTGGAACCTTGAAGGTAACACACAGCAGTGTGCTGAAATGGTGGTGAACAGTACCATCTTTTCTGAACAGGGTGACATAGCATGTCTACTGGCTGATAAATTCAGCTCAAGCTTCACCCCCGACTCCCATCCAGCTCCTCTGGGTGAAATCCCCTCCAACATGCTTCCCCAGCTATTACCAGGGATCAGGTGCTGCCAGCACTTACTAAAGCCAAGAACATTTCCTCTATGGGTCTCAACAATATCATCCTGAGCAGTCAAAAACATGACCTGTCAGGACCACTCAAGGCACTTTTCAACTACAGCCTCAAAACAGGCTACATTACAAGTGAATGGAGGACCACAACAATTATTCCCCTCCACAAGGGTGGAACATTGACTGACTCAGGAAACTACAGACCCATCAGTCTAATGAAACTAATATGTAAAGCCATGGCATGAATTATTATTATGGAAATGGTAAACAAGACATTGACAACCTACAGATACAGGACCCCCCACAATTTGGCTCTGTTAAAGGATGGCTGTGTCTCCTTAACCTGGTAGACTTCTTTGAGAGGGTCAACAAGGCCATTGACAAGGGTAAACAGTGCATACTGCCCTGGCTAAGGTATTTGATACAATACCCCACTGAGGCATTATTGACAAGCTGTCTGGGTTAGGCATAAATCTCTACGTTATTTGCTCTATTTTCTGCAGGCTCACAGATAGGACCCACTAAGTTAGGATTGGTGATACCACCTCCAGCAAGAGATTGGTCCCCAGCAGAGTACTCCAGGACTCTGTGCTGGGCCCGTTCCTGTTTGGCATCTATTTCTTGGAAGTCAGGACTAATGCTCAAGGCCTCAGGCTCATCAAGTTTGCAGATAACTAAATTGGGAGCTATTATAAATTTCCCCCAAGACATCAACATCTTGCAAGAGGATTTAACCACAGACAAATGACTAGTACCAAAGCTATGGCCTAAAACTCAATGCCAAAAAATGCATTATAATGCCCTTTGGGAAACGGTCAACTCAAGTTAATTAGTCCATCGGCAAAACACCCTGAAGAGTTGACCCGGTAAGGGATCTAGGAACATATGTAGACAGCAATTTAGACTTTGACCAACACTTAGCTAAGATAGTAAGAAAATCATTCTATGTTGCACAACTTTTATGTCAGGGTAAAGCATCCAGGTCCAAGGAAATTGTAGTAGCACTCTACTCGGTCATTATCAGACCTTTATCAGACCTATCATTGAGTACACTGCTCCCTTTGACATGTACCTAACCGGAAGCTTGCAGCAGTTGGAGTACTCAAAAATGTTTCTCACCAGGAGACTTCAGGGCATGAATACCCTGTCCTACACTGATAAACTAAAGGCTCTGTCTCTGTTTTCAGTCTCCTACAGGCTGCTGAGACAGGATCTTTGCCTGGCTTACAGGGCTTCCTCAGAGCCAACCCTGATGGATCTGTTGCACATATGCAAAACAAACAACATAATAAATACTAGATCCAGGGAACTGTATTTTGCTTTTGACATAAATAGAATATGCTGGAGAGATAGGTATGTTCCCAAAGGATCCCCACACTATGGAATAGGCTCCCCATCCATGTAAAATAGAGTTCATGCCTGACCCTATTCTTCAAAACCTTGACAACTGGATGAGAAATCATAAATTTACCTCCAGTTTGATCCCCAAGTCCTTTATGGATAGAGGCTGTCATTAAGAAAAGTATTATTCTAACTGTGAAACCCATGCACTGGCCTAGTAATAAAGGAGCCTCAATCCTCACAACTAGCACCAGTGAGGAGCATCTACATTGCGAGGATAACAAGTACACACACAGTAAAGTACAATTTCCCTTAAGAGCACACAGAGATCACAGTCAGTCTGGGTCTGGTTTCTCCCTTTCTCTCCAGATCCCCAATAAGACTCCCCACTGGCACAGCTATAGGGTTCAGATCTCAGCCGAGTACTCAAGCCAAAACCTCCAGTACCATCTCTGTCCAACCAGTGCTTTGTGTCCCTGCCCAAGTAGCTGACACACACACACTTTGAGATTTTATTTATATATAAACACACAGACACTCCTGGGGAAGGCTGGCACAGGTTCACTAGCTATGCCCCCTTCTGCCCAGACTATATGGTAGTAATCCACTGCCACCAACTACCCTTATCAGATACTATAAAGGCCCTTACCAAAGGGTGTCCAGTTCTACTGTGCAATGTTATTATTATCCAATTGGTAAGTGTGACTAAGACTTGAAGGCTATTTAGGAGTGACCTATACAGTGTCACCAAATACATGCAAGTACTCTTAAGAGCACAACTATCTCTACACAAAACAGCCACAGTTGAAAGGTTAAAAATATTTAATTATAAATAATAAAAACACAAGATAATACTTATTCGTTCAACACAGTGAGATTAGAGAGTTCAGAAATCACAATCATTTTATTTCTTTTGTTAGCTTAGTTAGTCAGAGAGAACAGGCAAGCATGTCAGCAGAGGAGTATGGCAAGCTCACAAGGAGCCAGTCAGCTGAGATGTGCCAAGCTAAAGGACTGGTGCATGGAAACCTGACTAAAGCAGACATGACTGCAGCTTTGGTCACAGCTGCATCAAAAAATAGCAATCAGGAGGACAATCAGACTAGCTGAGGATATGTACAACACTCAGAGAATGGACAGCTCAACCTTTTTACAGAGGACCTAAAATCCATCTGGAGTTAAAGAGACTTGAGTTGGAGGCCAAACGGTTGGAAACAGAAGCAGCAGAGAGACTGAGGCATCTAGAGACTGAGGAAAATGAGAAACTGCGATGTCTGCAGGCTGAGGAGAATGAGAAACTGCTACGCCTGAAAGCTGAGGAGGAGGAGAGGCAACATGAAAAGGAGATGGTGACTCTTCGCCAGAGTCATGGAGGTAATAGGGAAGGGTGTAACTGGACCTCAGAAGAACAAAAGGTCAGTAAATTTCTTCCACAATTTATAGAGGGGGATAATTTTGGTAGTTCCATTCATATGTTTGAGAGGGTATGTAAGCAGCATGATGTTGACCAAAGGCTCTGGGTATGGTTCCTGACCCCCTTACTCTATGGTAAAGCTGTAACTATTTTGTCCAAACTGTCTGACAATAATTTCTTAAATTATAATGCTGTAAAGAATTGTTTGCTAGAATTTTTTAAGCTAACACCTGAAGCTTATAGGAAAACGTTTTGTGAGCATAGACCCAAGGCAGATGAAAGTGTGTGTGAATATGTTGCTGAACTAAGCCCTTATTTTCATAGGTGGGTGAGTGGATGTCAGGTCACCACTTTTGAAGGGCTGGGAGACCTTTTGGTAAGGGAACAAGCCCTTAGCACTTTGCCTGAGGACATGTGGATCTGGTTAGCTGACAGACAATGCTCTACTTCAGATGAGTTGGGGAAGAAGGGAGACCTATACCTAGCAAGCAGGGCATCACTGCACAGGAAAGGGACCCCTAGTGCTGCTCATGGGTCTAAGGGAACCCATGGTGGGCAGCGCAGACTGCCCCAACAGAATCTGACAGTGGCAGAGGAAGCCACTAGTCCAGGGATACATTCAGGACCTAGGGTTAACTGTTTTGAATGCAACCAGTGGGGCCATGTAGCATATAGATGTCCACAGAGTCAAGGTGGGGAACAAAAGGTGAGGGAGCCAGTAAGTGGGAATGACAAAATGCCAACAGTAGGTTGTCTTGAGACAACAAAAGTACCAAATTACCACAAGAGGTTATATCCTATCATAGTGAATGGCAAAGAGGCCATTGCTAAGAGAGGCACAGTCACTGACATAACCATTGTGAAGCCTGTAATGGTTACAGAGTAGCACTACTTGCTGGGAAGTCTACTCCAGTCAGAGCTTTAGGGGGAACCCCATTCCATATACCTTTGGCTAGGGTTCACCTTGACTGGGAGGGTGGAAAAGGATGCCAGCAAGCATGTATGTTTGAGGATATCCCTGAAGATGTCCTGATAGGGAATAATTTTGATAATGCAGTACCATGCATTCATGCAGTTACATGCAGTTAGGCTTGGAGACAAACATCTGGGTTTGGTAGTCTGGGAAAGACCCAGACAGACTGCACACTTGCAGCCAGGACTGGTGAGGTGGTTACTTCAGGGAGGGGGCTACCCTGTAGCAGTGAGACTGAAGGTGAGCCAGAGCTGCTTGTGAGTACTGATGGTCCCTTGGACAGAGTGACTGCAAGGGCATAGGTGAGTAGTAGTACCCAGGCTGACACTGAGGCACCACTGTCAGGGGATACCAGATGTCCTATGGATGGGAAGCTGGGTAGGGTTACAAAGAGACAGCTGAGACAGGCTCAGCTCTCAAACCCTACATTACAAGGCCTGAGGCAGGTAGCTAGTGAGGCACCTGATTCTCAAGGGAAGCGGTAATCTGTATACAGGGACACAGGGTTACTGTATAGAGAGTGGACCCCTGAGGGAGGGCTAGAAGGTGAGAAGATAAATGTACAAAGAGACATATTATGCAGAATTTTTATTGGCCTGGGATTTCCAGAGATGTAGCAGGTTACTGAAGGACCTGTGAGCAGTGCCAAAAGGTAGGCAAGGCAGGAGACAAGGTGAAAGCTCCTTTGATGCCTTTGCCTGTGATTGAGGAGCCATTTCAGAGGGTAGCAATGGATATTGTGGGGCCTCTGAGTACCCCAATCTCCACAGGGAAAATGTATATCCTAGTGGTAGTAGATTATGCTACAAGATACTCTGTGGCAGTGGCTTTGTCCTCTATTGATGCGGAAAAGGTGGCAAATGCTTTGTTAGATATTTTCAGCAGGGTAGCATTTCCAAAAGAAATACTAACTGACAGAGGTGCTAATTTCATGTCAGACCTGCTGGCTTGTCTCTGGAAGTACTGTGGGGTGAAACACCTAAAGACCACCCCAAACTAATGGTCTTGTTGAAAGGTTAAACTCTACACTCAAGTCCATGCTACGGGCATTTGCAGACCGGTTTAAGAGGGAGTGGGACAAATATTTGCCCCATCTGTTGTTTGCTTACAGAGAGGTTCTCCCAGAATCCACAGGTTTTTTACCCTTTCAGTTGTTGTATGGGCATAGGGTGAGGGGGCCTCTAGACTTAATTTGTGATGAGTGGGAGGGTGAGTGTGAATCTCACCAGGAGTCTGTTATGGCATATGTCTTAAACCTAAGGACAAGGCTCAGGGAACCCATGGGCTTGGCCCAGGAGAACCTGACAGAAGACCAAAATCAGAAAAAGGTCTGGTATGACAGGAATGCTCGAGCTAGAGAGTATGCTGTAGGGCACAAAGTAATGGTTCTCATTTCCGTCAGACACAACAAGTTGCAAGCAGCTTGGGAGAGACCCTACAAGGTGGTAAGAAAGGTCAGTGATGTTAACTACATGGTGGAACTGCTAAGCAGACATTGTACCATGTTAACAAGTTACATGTTACAAGTTACAATTTAACATGTTAACATGTTGAGAAGTCACCAGTAGATACTGCCAACACCTTCTACACTTACTTTATTGAATCTATATCCAAACTCTTCAATCCCAACAACTCCAATACAAATACTATCAAATGTCCAGTTTCCTCCTCAGCCACTACCTCTCTAAATACTCACTCCCTCAAGCCTGTGTCCACTGCTTACATCAGAACCCTGGTCTCTAAACCGAAACCTTGCTTAGTTTCTGCTGACAACATCCCATCATATCTCCTCCAAACAGCTGCACACTCACTAGCTGTGCCCATCTCTATCATTATAAATCGCTCTATCTCTGAATCAAATTTCAGACCTATAGTCATCCTCTCTCCTCTGCCTAAGATATTAGAAAAATGCATACATACTCAAGTCATGCAACATCTCTCTCAGGAAAACCTACTTACTCCCACTCAACATGGCTTTAGACCAAAACATATCACCTACACTGCTCTCCTGTCCTTTCTCAATACTATTTCCTTGGCCAGAGATGACCACAAACTTATCTCCTGTCTCTTCCTGGATCTCTCAAAGGCCTTTGATACTGTTCCTCACCCTCTACTACTAAGCAAACTGTCTAACCTCAATTTCTCCCCAGCTACAGCAGCATAGTTTGATAGCTATCTAACTGATAGACTTCAGTCAGTGAAATGGGGTACTGCTCTATCCTGTCCCCTTCCAGTAAAAATGGGAGTCCCTCACGGATCTATTCTAGGGCCACTACTTTTTAATATTTTCACCACCTTACTACATACCTCCTGTCCACACTCATCTATTATCCAATACACAGATGACTTAACAGTGATAACAATAGCTAACTCACCCTCTGAACTCTTATCCACTACCCAGTCTTCCTTTAATTCAGTGGAAACATGGCTCTCAAACAATCAACTTATCCTCAACCCAAGACAAACAAAACTACTACTCTTACTCCCCAAAACACTCAATCACATGAGGTCCTCCTTTTCTATCCTTTCTCTCAACAACACCCCTATAGAAGTAGAATCTAGCACAAAACTCCTTGGTGTAACAACTGATGCTCAATTAAAATTTGATCTTCATATAAATAATTGTATTAGTAAAACTCACTACAAACTAGGTTTATTATACAGAAACAAAACATTTCTCACACAAGAAGCTAGAATTGCTCTTGCTCATGCTTACCTTCTTCCCTGCTTAACTTACTGCTCACAAATCCTCACTAACCTAAACTCCTCTCTTCTCACAAGACTAGAGTCTACTTGCCACAAAATAGCTAGATTTGCTACTCAACAATCCTATAAATCCAAAAACAAAAGTAAGTGCTGAAATGACGCTAAGTGCTCAATAGAAACTCCAGGCAGCCAGATGGATAATTCCACAATTTATTAAGTAATCCACACGAAAAAAATAAACGCTCTTCAAAACAATAGTAATCGCGTTTTCGTCTCACTATGTGGGACTTCATCAGAAATAAGGAAGTTGTGCAAATAACATTTAAATATCTCGTTTCCTTTGCAATTAAGGAAAAATACCAATGACAATTGATTTCCACATTTTAAAATGCCCTATCAGCTTCACTTTCTCATGAATATTCATGAGTATTACATTCATTATTCAAGATCTCCTAGATGTTCACAGATCTCCGTTCCAAAAAACGTACATCCTTTTTACTCTTGTATGTATTCATAATCTATTTTTAAGATGTTTTTATGTTTATACATACTGTATGTTTATTGCACGTTTTTAAATAGATTATGAATACATACAAGAGTAAAAATGTTTAATACGAAAGTCTAATGTCAAGTATCTCCTATTAAGTATATCCTATAAAACGCACATAAGGATGTACGTTTTTTGGAACGGAGATCTGTGAACATCTAGGAGATCTTGAATAATGAATGTAATACTCATGAATATTCATGAGAAAGTGAAGCTGATAGGGCATTTTAAAATGTGGAAATCAATTGTCATTGGTATTTTTCCTTAATTGCAAAGGAAACAAGATATTTAAATGTTATTTGCACAACTTCCTTATTTCTGATGAAGTCCCACATAGTGAGACGAAAACGCGATTACTATTGTTTTGAAGAGCGTTTATTTTTTTCGTGTGGATTACTTAATAAATTGTGGAATTATCCATCTGGCTGCCTGGAGTTTCTATTGAGCACTTAGCGTCTTTTCAGCACTTACTTTTGTTTTTGGTTTTTCTGCTGTGGAAGCTTTTACACTACGAATCCTATAAATCCCACCACTGTCTCTCTCTAAAGTGCTGGAACTGGCTTGAACTGCCTCACCTCCTGCTCCTTTCTCAGCTCCAAACCATACAGTCTGTTCTCTACCAGCCTTCTTATTGTCCAGCCTTACACTCTGTCATCTCCCATTATGCTCCCACAAGAAACCTACGCAGCTCTTCCCGAACCTTATTAAGTATCTATAAGCCCAAGTCTATAGCAGGGTGCAGCTTATATAGCTACCACCCTTCTATCGCGTGGAACAGACTCCCCCTAGAAATTAGAACACTCACACCTCCCAAACAATTTAAACTAACTTTAAATGAATATTTTAAAGGACAATGGATCTGCCATATCTCCAACCCTCCATGAAAACATTAAGCATACCAACTTCCCCTGTTACTTTGATCCCCACTACTATCCTATATTATTAACTGCAATAAAAAAAATGGTTTAAATTCTTTATGGTTTCTGATTTGGATCCTGCAAAACTTGTATATAGTTCTTTGACATGTACCATTACTTCTTATACTATTGCATAGAATAATAATATTAACTGTAAAAACTGGAGCTTTTATCCCTGGGCCTCTGCTGAAAAAGGGCTTTGGCTCAGTCAGACATTCCGGGTCAACAAATGTAAAATAAATAAATAAAATAAATAATAAATGTTAACATGATGAAACCTTACCATGATAGGGAGGCCTTTGTGCTGAATATTTGCAGTGGATTGCAGGAGGAGTCCGAGGGAGATCTGGTGACTGATTTCCTCAATTAGGCTGGGACTGACACCTCAGTGGAAGGGGTAGCAATGTCCCAGCAGCTATCTCCTACCCAGGTTCAAGAAATCCAAGCAGTGTTACAGGAGTTTGGGGGCATGTTCACCAGGAAACCAGGGAGCACCCACCTGGTGCAGCACCAGATGGATACAGGACCCCAAAGGCCTATCAGGCAAGCCCCTTATAAGGTGCCTGAGAGAATCAAACAGACTCTGAGGGAGGAGATACAGGAAATGTTGGAACTAGGGGTGATTCAAGAGTCCAACAGTCCCTGGGCCTCACCAGCGGTGCTGGTGCCAAAGAAGGATGGCAGCACCAGGTTCTGTGTGGACTACAGGAAATTAAATAGTCACAAAGAGTCAGATGCTTACCCCATGCCTAGGACAGATGAAGCCCTAGAGCAGCTAGGTAGAGCCAAGTATCTTACCACCCTTGATCTTACCAAGGGTTACTGGCAGGTGCCCTTGATTCCCAGTGCTTGAGAAAGGTCAGCCTTTGTGACTCCTTTTGGCTTGTATGAGTTCACAAAGATGCCCTTTGGGGTGAAAAATGCCCCAGTGACTTTCCAGAGGCTGGTAGTTCATATCCTAGCAGGAGCAGGAGGGTTTGCCCTTGCTTATCTAGATGATATTGCCATCTACAGCTATTCCTGACAAGAGCACCTTCAGCATGTCAGGAAGATGCTGGGCAGACTACAGAGGGCAAGGTTGACCATTAAGCTGAGCAAATGTTAGGTAGGTATAACAGAGGTCTCCTACCTGGGACACAGAGTGTGGAGTGGCAAGATCAGCCCAGAACTGGCCAAAGTGGAGGCCATTCAGGCATGGCCTGCACCTGTTACCAAAAGGCAGGTGAGGGCATTCTTAGGGACAGCAGGGTACTATAGAAAGTTTGTCCCCAGTTATAGTACCATAGCTGCTCCCCTCACAGACCTGACAAGGAATAAGAGGCCAGATAACTTAGCGTGGACCACAGCATGTGAGCAGGCATTCTAGAAGATTCAACAAGCTTTGGGAGGACTCCCTGTGTTAGCCAGTCCAGATTACAGCAAAGAATTTGTTGTGCAGGTGGATGCTTTGAACCATGGGGTGGGGGCTGTACTTAGCCATATTTCTTCAGAGGGAGAAGAGTACCCAGTGGTTTATCTCAGTCATAGGCTCCAGCCCAGGGAGGAATGCTATGCAGCTATAGAAAAGGAATGTCTAGCCGTAGTGTGGGCACTGCAGAAACTTCAACCTTAGCTGTATGGAAGGAAATTCACTGTAGTTACAGATCACAATCCCCTATTATGGTTACACTGAGCCAGCCAGCAAAATGCCAAGTTGCTAAGGTGGAGCCTAGGGTTGCAAGCATATGATATGTCAGTGCAACAGCACAGTGGGAATTAGCAATGCCAATACAGATGGGCTCTCAAGACAGGGAATGTGGTAAGGTATACACAGACAGACCTAACCCTCTCAAGCAACATTTCTCAAGGGTCACTTGAAAAACTAGCTTGAATTCTCCTGGGGGGTGTGAAGACTGCCAGCCTAGCTAGATAAAATTTTGTAAATAATTATATGTCCTTGTAAATATTAATGTGATCCACAGGCTTGTTTGACAAATGTAAGAAAACTGTGTATGTTCTGAGCTTCAAAAATGTAACCACAGTTCACCCTGCTGGAAGAAAGCTGATAAGCAAAGGATTTTATGACTGTGTTTGATCTCAAGCTTTGAGATAGGATGTCTGGGCTAGGAAATTATTTCTATTGTTCTAAGACAGAGATAATTACTAGGTTTTGCATGTAAAGTGTCTTTTATTGCTGTGGCTTCCTGGCAGGTGCAGATTACAAAAATAAATGTTAAAATTTTAAGTTCTATGAACCTGGGAAACTTAAGTAGAAGTGTCAAGAATTATGTAATCTGAAATGTCTCAGCAGTAATGTGCATTGTCAATTTAAGACTTTCTCAGAGAGAAAGATGGAACATTTTGTATTTTGTTCTGAACCTGAACACATCAGCTCACCAGCACTTTGCGTTTGCTCTGTAAGTAGAATTTAGAACAGTGATTTCTCTTAGAGATAGAAATATAGCCAAATTAGTCTAGCTGTTTTCTGTATTTATGTGTAACTATCCTACAATGTTGTTTTAAAATATTTCATGTAATTTCTGAACTCTAGTTTCATTGTGTTGAACGAATAAATATTGTCTTGTGTTTTTATTATTTATTATTAAATATTTTAAACTTTTCAACTGTGGCTGTTCTGTGTAGAGATAATTTAAGCTCTTAGAGTACTTGCATGTATTTGATGATACCATATAAGCCACTCCAATATCCCTAACCCTGGGTTACACTTACTATTTGGATAACAGTAATATTACACAGTGGAATTAGACACCCTTTGGTAAGGGCCTTTGTAGTAGCTGATAAGAGTAGTTGGTGGCAGTGGATTTCTACCTTATAGTCTTGGCAGGAGGGGGCATAGCTAGAGAACCTGTGCCAGCCTTCCCCAGGAGTGTCTGTGTGTTTGTATATAAACCAAATCTCAAAGTGTGTGTGTGTCAGCTACTTGGGCAAGGACACAAAGTGCTGGTTGGACAGAGAGGCTACTGGAGGTTTTGGCTTGACTACTCAGCTGAGATCTGAGACCTATAGCTGTGCCAGTGGGGACTCTTATTGGGGATCTGGAGAGAAAGGGAGAAACCAGACCCAGACTGATTGTGATCTCTGTGTGCTCTTAAAGGAAATTGTACTTTACTGTGTGTGTACTTGTTATCCCTCCCAATGTGGATGCCCCTCACTGGTGCTAGTGGTGAGGATTGAGGCTCCTTGATTACTGGGCCAGTGCATGGGCATCACATTAACTAACAGCCCCTCCATTACAAATGCATTTGTCACCTTCCTACTAACATTCCCCTTCATTATAAACACTGATGATTCTAGGGATTCCAATGGGTTTGGTATGTGTGGCTAGGTTTGCAAGGATTCTAGTGGTTCTTAACCTAGTACAACCTATGAACCTAAATAATTTTCCACCACTATAATTTTGAAGGAGTAGAACACTAGATAAATATCACAATATCAGCATATTCCACTTTGGGTTAACTTTGGAGGGAGGAATTTATCCTTGCTTCCTGTTACCAAGTACTTTATACATCAGCACTGTGGCATGGAGATAAAGCCCTGACTGTACATCAGGCAACCCAGATTCAATTATCATATCTGGGGTGATAGTAGGAAATAGGAATGAGCAGATAAAATTGTCTTGCCTATCTTGGGGGTAGGACTGCTGCAGCAAGCCCTTTGCAGAACATCCATAACAGCAATCTGCCATCGGGACAACATGTCTCTCCTACAAAGCAGTGCACAGCACTGTCACTAGGTGGAAGTCTAGAAGCATACTCTTGCAGTGAGTACTGTAGGCACTGTTTAGTCTGTGTGCATGCTATTTGCAAGAATATGTTAAATATGGGATATAGTAAAAAAAGCACCAATAATGATGCTACATTAGAGCGATGCTACAGTTTCCTGGGAAGTCTCACCCCACAGACTGTTTTCCACCTCCAGAAATGGTTGCTGGTCTGTGGAGGGGAATAAATCGGACCTTTGGGTTGATAGGATGAAAAGGAGCCTTTGGTAGATAGGATGATGATCATAGCATCACTGGGGCCAAGAAATACATAATTAAACAAAAAGTTGGTCTGTGTCACACAATATTACAGTATTATGTGAGAACAAAATGGAACTACAGCTAGAAGGCAGAGCTGAAGTCAGATTTATGCTTTATTTTAAATTTCCAGCTGCCACTGTTTCTTTAGTATTTAAGAATCACAGGGCCATACTTTAAAGTCAAGGACCAATACTCATTCAAAACCAAGAGAAGAAGTGTCATCAAACATAAGACAGCTGGATTAAATTGACAGTTTCAGTTACAGTTTGGAAACTGTGAATGAAAAAAGATAAGCCGTAGAATTTGCTTATGAAAACAAAGTCTCATCTTTAAACTGGGCCAGTTGTCCATTTCTCCAGTACCGTCTTGCCTTATGGACAGACTACAGACCCAGACCAGAGGTGCAGAAGTATGACTGAGTTAGTTACTATAACCCTGTCAGACCCCCAAAATGAGACATGCTTATTGCTCAGTGTTTCTGTTCAATCTTTACATGGTTACTCCAGAAAAGGAGATAAAACATTAACTATAACTTCTGCCAATAATCTCCAGCGCAGAAATTATGCCACCTAGTTATACTGGAGACCCAAATTTAGGAATGGACTTTGACTCAGAGACAGCTGGACTAGAAACCTTCAAGTGCTCTTTATGCTGCCCTGTCTCAACCAATAATTTTCATACTGTAATATAAAGCAAACATTTATGTGAGCCAATGCTCTTTCTAATGCAGTTTCTGCCGGCAGTCTTTTGAATGAGATCACACTACAGTGGCTGTTGTGTGATTTCAGAGTTAGTATAGAAAATTAGCAGGGAGTGTGGGGGTGCAGAGGTGCTTGCCCCCCAATAAAAAATATAAAGTAATAATTGTTTATTTTTTTGAGCATTCACCCTAAACTGTTCTCTGTTTAAAGCTTCACTTGTATGAACATTCACTGTTTCATGAGACATTCATACATATATAATATATATTTATATATTATATATGTATGTAGATAGATATATAGATGTAGATATGAGTTCATGTAAAACAGACAAGAACTGTTTAGTTGACAGCTGCTCTGTCAATATTATTGATTAGATATAGATATGAGTTCATGTAAAATAGTCAAGCACTGTTTAGTTGACAGTTCTATCAATATCGTTGATTAGATATAGATACAAGAATATATATATATATATATATATATATATATATAGCTATAGATATAGCTATAGATATAGATACAGATACAGATATATAGAGTTCATGTAAAATAGTAAAGCACTGTTTAGTTGACAGCTGTTCTGTTGACATCATTTGCTTGAAAGAACTGCTGATTGATGTTGCTGGTGCAAGATTGCTGTAACAGCAGGGGATGGGACACAGGCCCTTACTTCATTATTGTGTGATCTTGGAGTTGGTATATTTAAGTAGCAAGGGGTGAGGGGGTTCCAGGGGCAGGGGCTTGTTTCTCTGGAGAAAACTTTTTTGGGAGTTTTATGCTCCTTTTTTTTTTTTTTTTTTTTACTGTCAGCAATTTGCATTTTGATAATTTTTTAGCTGAAACATGGATTGACTTTTTGTGTATGTGTGTGGCTATATATATATATATATATATATATATATATATATATATATATATATAAATCATTGAGATAATTAATAAATTCATTGCAAAGAAAAAAAGCCGGTACAGCTTATGAAAACTCAGCTGATCACACATTGCCAGCTTTTTTCTGTGTAAGATTGCAAACAGTGGGTGTAGGGGTGGAGTTTGCTCTTTCCCTACTGTAGTGTAATCTTGGAATTGGTATATATAATTAGCAGGGTGTATGAGGGGTCTATGGAGGCTTGTTCCGCTGCAAAAAACAGGATTTTTGTCTGTTTTTTTAATGTAAATTATCTGTGTTTTAAGTAGTTTTGCTTGATGTTTTAAAGTTAGATTTGGTAAGTGTTATATTAAGTAACATATACTTATACATAAATAGATTAGATAGATAGCTAAATAGATATAAACATAAATGATGTAGATATAGGTAAAGATATACATGATATTAATATAAATATAGATATAGATAAATAAAACTGACATAACATAAAAACAGTCATCTGGGTTTCAAAATTATAGCTCTGTAGTTTACTGTGGGTTATGCTATAAATTAGAAGCAAAATGTAAACAGTTACCAAAGACAGCAAATCTGTGTTTACAAAATTCAACAATCTTTACTGCTTTCTGGATTTAAAGCTCTTTTCATCAAATTTTCAATATATCTTTCTTTACACCTCAGCTAACATAAAACAGCAGGAAAAATAATGAATTCCTGCTTCAAAGGTATTTTTACAAAAGGACTACAATCAGTCTGCCATGTTTTTGAACATCATACAATATCTCTACTATCAGGATACATTTAGTCTGAAAGTTCATAAATGTGCCCATGATGTGCCAAAGAGCTGAAAACACAATTACAATGCACTGCGTATTCCTTCAGGTCATTGTCTGATTTTTGAAAACTAACCAAGATATAATTGCAAAGTAAAACATCAGTAAAATGGGAAAATGATGTCAGTGAGCATTCTGGGTATGGGAATAATATAACAAAGGTATTCACAAGTCAGTTCCTTCTGTAGTTTCAAAAGCCATTTCCAGAAGAACCACTGACACATAGCTGGCCAAAACCAGCACCCTGAGGTGCTCCAATGGCATGACTGTTAAACACAGCAACTAGTGCAGGGCAGTTCAGGGGGCAAATCCCTCAGAAGAACTGGGACTGGAAAGTTGCAGGCCCAGTACCTGCTGGCGTACAGAAATGCACATCCAGAATAAAGAATAGTCTAGTACCTGTACTCATTTCCCTGACACTGTATAGCCTTCAACTTAGAACAATTTAGTAGCAAGGAGGTGGGACACAACCCTCACATAAGGGGGTGCAGGATGGCTTATATTACCCCCAAACTATGGCTTCCTATTGAAATGTTGGCACTTAAAACGTTGAGTGCTGACAAGCTGAAAAAAAGAGCAAAGACACAGGAGAAGAGTGAATCTATAAAATTTATTTTTGCAGAGTGGGCAAGGCCCCCACATCCCTGAGCTTAAATATACCAACTCTGAGTTCATCATACCTTGGAGAAAAGGGAATAGTCCAAGAAATGGCATCTCAGACTTAGTATAAGTAAGTCCATTCTTTCAGCCATTCAGTCTGTGTATTTTGGGACTCAGTCTAGCAGGTCCTGACATTTCAAATGGTTACCCAAAGAATATTGATAGCATCTTTCTGCTGGCATGGAGCTCCCACAGCCATATATTTATGGATAAACTACTTGTTTTCATGTTTAAAAATATTGTGGTTTAAACAAGAGCATAAAAGAGACAGGATATAAGAAGAAATGGGACCTTTATCTAAATAATGAAAAACAATTTTAATTCCATATAGATGCTGAATAGATATATACAAATTAAAACATATAAACTCAATCAATAAAAATTGTCACACCATTTAGCATGCTGTTTTGTCTGCAGAGAGCATCTCCCTGATTATCCGTTATCAGATGGCATAGAGGGTCCCACTAATTATCATGCATCATCCTACACAGAGGATACCCCTGAGTGTCCTGTACTGCACAGAGGCTTTCTTTGGTTATCTTGTATCAGTATGCATATAGTATCTCCAGATTATCCATTACCAGACTGCACAGAGGATTACCCCAAATTATCCTGTATGAGCCTACACAGAGGATACCTCTGATTGTCTTGTATGAGCCTACACGGTGCATCTTCCTGAGCATTTTATCAGCCTGTGCTAAGAATTTCCTTGACTATCCTGTATCTTGTATCCAGTGGGCTGTGGATTTCCATGGTCATCCTGCAGTGGTCTGCCTGAAGATCACTGAACCTCCTATACCAGCCTTTACTAATGATACCCCACTTGTCCTCTACCATCCTGCCCTGAAAATCTTTCTGCTCTAACCTAACCCTCAATATTCAGTGGGATAAAGCCCCTACTGTGCACCAGATATTCAGTGCTTGTCTAACAGCGCAAACTCTGCAAGGACTTGGTATGTGAGGATAGCAATGAGTGTCTGACATGGGGTGGGGGGGGTGGCTACTTGCGTATGCTGCAATAGCAGTATTAATAGCCTTGTGAGCTCCATGCTGCAAGTGCTATACCACTTGGTTGGGAGATTGCATAGAAGAAAAAAATACTCTTCTTGAAGGCAGTAGTTGCATGGCTCACAAGGCTGCTGCGGGGTGCCGGGGTTTAGGGCACACTCCATGGCAGCAGTGTTATGCTGCACTAGCATCCTTGATTTCCTCACTGGCCATGGATCTGGGTGAGGTTGAGCCTGAGGGGAGGCTAAGACAGGCCTGATAGACCTGGTGAATGAGGAGAGAAGCTGGGGGGCAGCTGATGGTAAGCTAAGGTAAGGAAGAGAAAAAGATATGCCTGTGTATCATCTATTAATGTGTACTACAGATCTTCTGATTACCCTATACCAACCTGCACTATGGATTAGTCCGATTATCCTCTACCGAATACAGTGTGCATTCTTTTGATCATCCTGTACCAATCTGCATTGACATTCTCACTCATCCTGTACCAGTATGTACAGGGGATCCCCCTAGTCATCTCTTATTAACCTGCTCCCTAAACCATCCCTCTAAAATGAGAACTCCTCCCTCCAGGGAATGCAGTCCCAGTAGTATGAGTATGGTTCCATGTGCAGGATTCTTAAATGTTTGCAGTACAGATCTAGTGTTTATATAATCAGCTGGCTACTAACAGCCTCCCTTTTGCCACTTTTCCTACAATGTCTAATTTCCTTCAAGCACTACTTCAGCTTCTCCTGACTTCATGTATCACCAATGATAGATTCTGCCTGATGACCTGGCCATTATCTGCAGTTCATACTTTATGCATTCCTGAGGTAAACTGTGCATCTTGAGTATGCTGTTGGACAGTTTTGCTGCTGCGATATAACTCTTTATAATTTGAAAGTTGCAAGATTTCTTCTCCCATCAGGTAACAGTCTGATTGCAGCAGTAGCACATAAGCTCCCATATCTCACTGTCCACCCTAATGGAGAGTTGGCAATCATCTTCTCATTCACATCCTCACTGGTCAGTCCTCCAGCAGCAACCTTCACTGGTGAGTCAGGATCAACCAAGACAGTCACCATGCTTTTTTATTCCCACTCCCACATAAGGATAAAGCAATTTTATGCATCATGTCCTTACCCCCATTCTACTTCCAAAAGTCAGCACAAAGAGAACTCACTACCCGCTAGCCTTTTAACATGCCTTTTATATACAATGGTAACTCACCTGCTAGGGATACTAGAAGACATGTCAGTCCACATACAGGCTCACTTCCAGTGTCACATGATCAGCAACAGAAATGCATTGCCTTGTTACAACACCAGCAAGATGTCAACGTGACCCCATAGCAAGGTAATCTGCATATTCTAGCTACAGTCAGACATTCTTATAATGATCTTCTGGATGTAAGTTAGGTGTATACTCACAGTGGTAGATTGTAAATGACCAGGCAATAAATAGTCAGGTTTAGCATTCTAAACTCAGCAGACTTAAAAAAGTCAGCAAAGCATGCCTCCCAAAGGTAAGAAGAGCCCATATTTTTCAAGACACTTTTCTGACTTGAAACAGTGTGGAGATAAGCAGAGATGGCAGCAGCTAATCCTCATTAGCATAAGCAACAGAACATTCATTTCATGCTATATCTATAAAAGTTAAACATTCCATGTAGTTGTAGTTGCTTAGTTATTAAGTGTAGTATGACCTATCTGTCAACTGCCTCTAATTCTTTGCAAATTCATATTCATTACACCTTAGTCTCTGCCATAATCTTCTGTTTCTTTGTTTGCCTTCAACCTTTCTTACCATTAGTGTCTTCTCTTGCAGAAGTTTTGACTAATTCGATCTCCGTGAACTCCATGGAATCTCAAGTTTTCTCCAACACTGCATTTCAAAACCAGTGATTTTCCAGCACACACTTACAGTCTTTCTCTCACAGCCATATGTTATTACTGGGGAAACCACAGCTTTGCCTATGCACACCTTTGCTGATCCGATGTCTTCCATCATTAAAAATATATCCAGATTTACCAGATAGCTTTCCTCAGTGACTATCTGAAATTTATGAAGACAATCACAACCTGCAGAAATCTTTGAGCACAGGAAAATAAAATCTGTCATGGCTTCTACTTCTTCTCCGTCTGTTTACAAAGAATTAATACGGCAAGATTAAATAATTTTACCTTTTGTAATGTTCAGCAGCAAGCCAACTTCTGTGATTTCTACTTTTACCTTCTTCAACAGGCTCTCTTCCTCATTTTCAACCATCACAATGGAACAATGTGCATGTTTGAAGTTCATAGGTTCATAGGTGTGTACTAGGCTAATGGCTCTGCAGCCTTTACAAGCCTAGCCCATAGGATTACCCTGGCATCATGCCACCCGACCTTACTTCCTGTCGAGTATAGCTACTGGACTAATCCCCAGGGTGAATTTTTTTATTTCCCATCCACTCATCAAGATTTCTCTCGAAGAAGGCCATTGAAGTGCTCTGTTTGACATGTATGGAAGTCTATTCCATAACATGGGCAGTCTTTGGACTATGAACCTGTCCCTCCAGCATGTTTTGTTGATTGTGGTAATGAGCTTGAGGTCTCTGGAGCATGTGGTGTGGAGGGATTAGGATTTCTTTAGATGTAGCATTTCTAACAGAGTTGGGTCACACATGGCTTTGTAAGTCAAGCAGAGATCGCCTCTAAGTAGGCGATATGAGACAGAGAATAGTTGGAGTTTTTTGAGTCTGTCCATATATGACAAGTGTTTAAGGCCTAGGATCCTCTTTGTGAGGTACTTTTGCAGCCCCTCAAGTTATTGCAGGTGTCTAGTGAAGTACATGCCAAATGGGGCATTGTACTTGATGATTGGCCTAATGAGTGAAGAGTAGAGGGAGACAATGACCTCTTTCTTCCTGAATGCAAAATCCTTAGTAATGAGATGTGCCACATAGAAGGACTTTCTGACTACAGTGGCAATGTTGTGGTCAAAAGAGAGGTTGCTATCAACCTGTGTTCCCAGATCTCTTACAACGCCTTCTGTGTTCAGTAGACTACCATCGATGTGGTAATTCATGGGAACCAGTAATTCATGGGAACCAAAGTTGCTAATATTTCACCTGGCAATTCTGACTGCAGCATCTGATTCATCCAACCCAGCATTTTGTATTATATATTCAGTCCACACATTAAAGAAGGATTCCAATATATAGTCTTGTTGCACTCTTCCCCAGTCTTGAACCTGTCAATTATTCCATATTCAGTTTAAGTGTTGCTTCTTGATCTTTATATAGATTCCCCAGCAGGCATATAAGGCAACCTAATATCTCCATTTTTTAAGACCTTGCCATAATTTGTTATGGTCCACACAGTGAAAGGCTTTAGGGTAGTCAGTAAAGCAGAAGTAAAGATTTGTGGCACCCACTTGCATTCTCTATTACCCAGCAGATGGTGGCAGTTTGATCTCTGCTGTTTGTGCCACTTGTAGAACCAGCTTGTACATCTAGCAGTTCTCCATCCATATATTGCCGAAGCCTGGCTTGCAGGGTCTTGGACATTACCTTACTAGCAAAGTTAAACAAGGGAAATTGTTCAATAATTTGAGCACTCTTTAGCATTGCCCTTTTAAGGACTGGAATATAAATTGCCTTTTTTCAATCCAATGGCTACTGCTATGTTTTGAAAATTTGCTGGCATAAAGTAACACTGTAACAACATTAGTTTTCAGAATTTTACATAATTCAGCTGGAATTCCATCACTTTATGCAGGTTTTTTATTAGTCAGGCTTTCTCGGGCCCGTATAACTTTAGCCTTCAGAGTGTTTGTCTCTAGCTCAGAGAAAGCAGCCTGAGATGTATCAGTAATCTGTGTTATTCCTGTAACTTTTTCTTAGTATCTTCTGCTTCTGCCAGGTCCATCCCATCTTTGTCATGCCCATATTTAACTATATGTTTCCCATAATATTGCCAGTCTTGCAGAGACTGTATTTCCCATTCTATTATATCTTTCAGATCTTTGTACTGTTCATTTAAATATGCCTTCTTATCTCTTCTTGCTATTCTGTTCGATTCACGGCTGGAGTGCCTTCTGTGTGGAGTCTGCATGTCCTCCCCGTGGTCGAGTGGCCTCCGAAAGACATGCGTGAATGGGCATGCCTTCGCTGAAGGTTGGGTGTCGGGCTGGCAACTTGGCACCATAAAAAAATCTACTGCTAATCATTAGCGGACCAGAGTTCCGCTGTGGCGACCCCTAACCGGGAAAAGCCGAAAAGACAAACATCTCTTCTTGCTATTCTGTGAAATGCTGCATTCAGTTTATCAAATTTTCTCCCATCACCATTGCTTTTAGATCTAATTTTTCCTTAGCCATTTAACTACATGCTTCAAACTGGACAAACTCCTGTGAAAACAAAAATTAGTTTGCTTTATCAGCATCACCTTCACATATTAATAATGTTCACCTGGTTTGTCAAATTTGAAGCATGTAGTTAAATATAAATATATGTTGGCGGTAGCGTTGTCGCCTCACAGTAAGACGTTGTCCTGTTCGATTCTCAGCTAAAGCGTCTTCTGTGTGAAGACATGCGTGAATGGGCATACTTTCGTTGAAGGTTGTGCATCAGAGCTGGCAATTCGTCACATAAAAATCTACTGCCAATCATTAGCAGACCGGAGTTCTGCTGTGGTGACCCCTAATCGAGAAAAGCCGAAAGACGCAACGTTGACTATAAATTATAGTCAACATAGTGTATAAAGAATGTAAGGCTGGGAAATGAGGTTACAAGCATTTTTAAGGGTTCAAGGTCACTTTAAATGAAAAGGGTTTGTGCAATGTGTATAACTGGTTAATATCGTGTGATGTAATATAAATAATGTGCTGTTGGTGTAACAATTTACCCCTTGAAGGCTTTTTAGCCAAGGTACCAGGAGACACAAGTAAAGTTTTCTTCACACTTTACTTTTGAGTCGTCATTTTTTTGTGTGTGTTTTGTAATTTTTAGTTGCACTCTGACTCCAAATTTTAGCATTCCAATCATCTTTGTTGAATGAAATATCTGTGTGTGTGTGTGTGTGTGTGTGTGTGTGTGTGTGTGTGTGTGTGTCTGTGTTTGTGTGTGTGTTACTTCCGTAAGGTACTGCAGATCCTCATAAAGTTGATCTTCCTCCTTCTCCACATCCATAGGTGAAAACACAATCTTATAATATTGTAATATTGAATGACTTGACTTGGGGTCTGACTGCAATCATTCAATCATTATTGAGCTGGAACCAAACACTTCTCTGGACAATCTTTTATTAACCAAGAGGTCTACTCCATTTCTTCTTCAAGATTAGTGTTCATGGTAGAAAAATCTGATGATTATTTTATGTAAAATGGCCTATTTCAGTCCATTTATTTCACAAATTCCCAAGATGCATGTCCCATCTGCTTGACTTGGTGGTAGCTCAGGTGGATGCAAAAGATCCATAGCACTTATTGAAAGGTATAAGGGAAGTTCCCAGAGGCCTGACAAATTTCCCCTAGTAGTAGAAATACCACCTTGGGTCTCCTCTGAAAAGGTGTCACTAGCCTACTGGGACTAACCAGACAGAAAAGGATAGATAGACAAATAAATAAACCAATATAAATAAAATGAAACAAAAATGTTGATGTTTACTTTTGTCATCTCATCCTTAACCACATCCAGTTTACACTGGCTCATAATTCTTTCATTCCAAGTTCCAGTGGTACACAGTTCTTTGCAGCACTGGACTTTCCTTTCATGTCTGAGCATCACATTCATGGAATGTCCTTCCTGCTTTAATCCAGTTGCATTATATCATTAGCTCTATTCATACTTACCCTCTGGTCTTCCCCAGTAGGATGCTGGGCATCTTCAATTTGATATGTCTCTCAGTGGTTGTTGTCCAGTGAGTTTTCTTGGCTATAATACTTGAGTGACTTGGCATTACCTTTTCCAGTGGACCTTAGAATACCAAATGGATGAGCATTCACCAGGTATTATGATGAGCAGGGATCCTATTTTTTTTTTTTTTTCTTTTGAAAAATACTGATAAATTGAGTATTAGTAAAACAGATGATTTTCATGGAATTTAGTATTTTAAGCCAAAGCAGTAATTTATCATGGTCTGTACTTCCTGTCACTTTTACTAATTATAATACTGTCAGCTTACTTTATTGAGTGTTCTGCACAGTAGTGTAGCAAGGGCAGGGTGATGAAAGCAGTCCATCCTGGATGCAGGCAATTAAGGCAGCAACTACCCTTGAGATAAGGTGATAGATGATATGAGCAGCAAATGCCAATGGTGTGGTCATGGCTGAAGTGCTGGATCACTTTGTGTGTGGTATTTCTACAGCAGCAAGCCACTTGTTACATTTGTATCAAGTAATTTGCTACAGTTTCAAAGCAGAAAAACTTTATTTATTATTTTTTTTGGTCAACTTAGAGTTCAGGTGGGGTTTAATTAAACCACTGTTAATTGGGACTTATATACAACACCAAATGTTCAGGCACAGAGATTCCTTGATTTTGTAAACACAGACTCTACAATCAGGATTGTCAATACACTGAACAGGGCTTCAGTCATAATGGATCTTGTCCTCACTAATATAGGAGAGTGCTACACACCCCCTAGTATAATGTCTTTCCTGGTGAGGTGGGACCACAAAATGGTTTCCTTTGATGTAAAAATAAAACCTGGAACCTCAAATAACCCTGGAATATTCAGGAGCTACCCTAAGGCTAACTTCCTACTATTAAGTGATAACCTAGCAAAATTTCAAGCCCCCATAAATCCTGAGAACTCTGCTGCCTACATGGAACTGTTCGCAGAAACCCTATAAAAGCATGTTAATAATTGCATAGAGGTAGCTGTACCCACCAGGAAGAAGTACAGTGCTAACTCAGTAAACAAGCCACCCAGATAGAATCACAACTTCAACAGGCTGCATAACAGAAGGAAGAAAATCAAGGCAAAAATTAGGAGGTGCAGCACCCAGCAAGATGAAAGCAATCTCATCAAACTAAACAAACAACTCAGAGGACAAATACAGTCTACCAAAGCCAAATTTGAGGTAAATTTGGCCTCCCAGGGCAAGTTCAACTACAAGGTATTCTTTAGCTATGTCTATAACCTCAAAGACAAGAAACAGTTGCGTGCAGGGCTCATTGTTAATGAAGCCACCTGTACTGAGCCAGAAGACAGAGAAAACCTATAGGCCGACAAATTCAGCTCCAACTTTATCCCTCTCTCCCACTCAACCTTCCCACAGGAAATAACATCAAATATAACTCCTCTTGTATTATTAGAGAACAGATCCTTAATGCCCACTCTAAGGCCAAGAACACCGCATCAGTGGGCCCAGACACTTTCCCAGGATGCCTTCTAAATAGCATGAAACATGCCCTATCAGGTCTTCTGGAATTGCTATTTAACTGTAACCTCCAGACTGACTTTGTGCCTCATGAATGGAGACTAACAACAGTCATCCCTCTGCACAAGGGTGGGCCATCTACAGACCCTAGAAACTATTGACCCATAACTCTCACTAGTCTCATATGCAAAGCCATGGAAGGAATGATCATGGAAATGATCAATAATGACATATGAAACCACCAAACACTGGACCCAACCAAATTTAGTTTCATCTAGGGCAAGTAATGCCTACTGACCCTGGTGGACTTCTTTGAGAAGGTCATCAAAGCAATGGATGAGGGCAAAATGGTTCACACTGCCTATCTTGACCTGGCCAAGGCATTTGACACAATACCCCACTCTGGCATTGTTGGCAAACTCAAAAGGATGGAAACAACCCCTTATATCAACTGGTGGAGAGCAAGCTTGCTCACAGACAGGACCCAGAAAGATAGAATTGGTGAGTTAACCTCTACAAAGTGGCCAGTCACAAGTGAAGCCCCTCAGAGATTGGTCCTGGTACTGATCCTTTTTTGGCATTTACTTTCCTGGAGTCAAGGCCAATGTCAATGACTTCTGTCTGACTAAATGTTCTCCAGGAAGGGCTGACACAGACAAATAACTGGTGTCAGAGCTATGGACTGAAATTAAATGCCAAGAAATGCATTATAGCATCCTTTGGGAAGTCAACTACTGCTGGTAACTATCATATTGGGAATGCACCCCTAAGAGTTGACCCAGTAGACAGGGACCTGGGGACTCACATAGACAGTAATCTAGCCTTTGACCATTCCATGTCTACAGTAGTGAGGAAATCATTCTACTTTGTGCAACTTATAAACAAAGGCATGGCATCTAGGTTCAAGGAAGTCATTGTTCCACTGTTTTTGGCATTCATTAGACCTATCACTGAGTACAATGTCCCCTTTGGTATGTACTTAACCAGGCATATTCAACAATTACAACGCCCACAGAGGTTCTTTACTAAAGGTATACAGATTGTAAGTAACATGTGCTATGCAGACTGCCTCAAGGCCCAATCCCTGTATTCTGTCTCCTACAGCCTGCTGAGAGGTGATCTATACCTGGCATACAAGGCATTGTCAGACCCCACTCTGATGGACCACCTGCATATCCGCAAAACAAACAGTACCATAACTGCCCATTCTAAAGACTTAAACTTGTCTGTGGTATAAATAGGACTTGTTGAAGAGACAGGTATGTATCCCAGAGACTATTTCTTCTCTGGAACAGGCTCTCCATCCATGTGAAGCAGAGTTCCTCCCTAACCCAATTCAAGTGTAACTTGGCAATTGGATGGAGCACAGGAAATTCATCCCTGGTCTGGCACTTTTGTCTCTAATGAACACAGGCAGCCTGTAAATTCTTCATCTCCCAGGCCCTTGCTTGTAAATATTTCATCTCCCAAGCCCCTGCTTACACTTATCAAGGGTACCAGAACTTGTCAGAGATTTGGGATGCATGGCTTGAGGACCCTGTGGTCATTAGCATAATAAACACCTATGAACAATGATAACCATCACAAAGACAGAATCATAAAAAGTTCACAAGGCTAGAATAATAAAGCAACAGAGTATACATCAAACAGTTACATTTGTCTGAACAGTGTTAGATCAAACATTCCATAGCCATCCTACACTTTTCCCATAACTGAATCAATGAAGTGACTGCTGCTGCTCCCCCAAACAAACCTGCTACCTGTCTCATTCCATCCCACAGTGAGTATACATCTGAAGGACCCATGGTCATAAGATAAAAACAAAAGAGGAAGGTCTTTCCATTTATTAGTGATTATTGTACTGACAGTAGCTGCTACCTGTACTAACCACACTCTTTTTATCTGAGGTAAAATTAGCATATCCATGTGACTAAGGTTAAGCCATAGACTACTTGATACCTGTAAGTGTTGCTGAAAAACCTAGTAAGTTGCTTGTGTGGCTTGTTGCTTGTACTATGACTTTACCCTGACACAATTCCAGAATTTATGCAGAAATTATGGCACCTCCTCCCCACATGTCAAGCATTATTCCTTCAACTCAAACTCCTTCTTCTAGCTAATTTTTGGTCTACAGTATCCTTGGTAAACAAACAAGAACATTTCAAGACATTTCCTCTTAATAATAAGTATAATGCTTAAGAAAATGAAGTGACTTCTGACAATGGCTCTTAGGCACTGCCACAGTTAACATCATAATATTATAAGATAAGTTTTCTGAAGACTGTCCCTTCTGCCCACACATTACTCCCCCAAGAGGTTATATCACTGGGAAGCTCTAACTGCCTTTATTTTATTTTCCCCTTTATTTAGCCTCACACTCATTAGACACAGTATGGGTAATGCTTTATTCTGGGTAAGACTTACCAAACCTGACTAGAAAAGCACATCCCCCATGTTCAGGTGCTGCCAATGGTCTCTGTTCAAAAGATCAAATTTGCCTTAAAAGTATCTAAAAGAAACCAAGCCCATGCACTCTCTGGCCTTATGTGATAAATCCTTGAGAATAAATGGTCACTATTTCCTTCCAGCCCGTCCAAAACATTCTAACACTTCAAGGAAAGTATGACACGCCCATATATGAGGGGTATTTGCATTCTTCCTTACTTTTTCCAGTCTATTCTGGGACAGTTCAATAACATACCATTGCAGAAGGTGTTTGGAGAAACACCTAGATTATCAGATATTAACTGCAGTGCTGTGACCTCCTAATAGCATGGCTTCTATATTTTCCCATAGGGACCCTGGATTCTCATTCATCTGCCATATATGCTACAGAATAAAAGCTGCTCAGTAACTAAAAGTATCACAGTAACCCATCCCCTCTTCCTTCAGTAGTGCACATAGAGCCGTTTAAGCACTTAACACTTTCTATTCCCCCTACAAAATTTGGAGTGACCCTTTAATTCCTATTATATCAGTGTGAGATCTGCTACAAGGAATGTACCTCAAGACACAAAACTACAAAAGCATGAAGAACATCTTAGTTATTGTCACTTTGCCAGACTTCTCCAGCAGTGGCTGATTATTTGCCCTAGTATCCTGCTTTGCTTTGGATGCAGCTTAAAACCTAAATATATATATTGACACCCCTCGATGCCAAGCAAAACAAAAAAAGATTCAACCACTAAATCTGAAGACCCATAATTCAGAAGTAAAATGGATAAGTTTCTGTATTCCCTAAATTTTGTTTCAGTTCAGATAAAAAACAGAAACTCCATAAAACACCATAATACTGGGAGATATCTTCTCCTAGATCCCTTGTCAGCAAAAGACAATCATACACAAATAACAAGCATTCAACCTCTAAGTCTGCACATAACCCCCCCCCCCCCCTTACCAAATAATCCAGATGAGTACTACATTCCAAATGAGAAGGAAAAGTGCTGGCTAAAGGGGGCATCCTTATCTGGTACTCTTTCAGTATGGGAAAATCTTGGATAATTGCCATTTGTCAGAACTGATACCACCAACATATATTATAAAGCCCTGACAGCCATCACAAACTCGATGGGAAAGCCCACAGCTGATACAATTTTCCAGAGGTATTCCTAGAAGATGGAGTCAAAGGCTTTTCAAAGTCTGCAAAGAGTGCCACCACTGGGTCCAACTCTGTGCCTTTAGCCTGCATCAAAGTAATGAGTGCATGCAAATGATCTACACTTAAATGGCTGGCTAAAACCACCATCTGAGCCTGTGAAATCAAATTAGGAAGGCAGTCGTTCATACATTCATAGGTATATAGTAGGCTAATGATCTCCAGGGCCTTTATAAGCCTAGCCATGCAATCTAACCCAATTGTGTTCCTATCTATCATGGGTATTTATTAGGACGAGGTATGTCAGCAGGTTTCTAGAGGTTATGTTGGGTGGGAATATTCATTTTGGCATTACTGTCTATGTCTATCAAAGACATGGGGCCAGAACCAGGGTGAATTTCCAATATCCCATCCACCCACATAACCTCTAGAAACGTGCTATCATACCTCCTCTTTAGGGATGGTCTCCACTTCCTATAGATGGAGGGCCTGTTCCAGAGTATAGGGATCCTCTGAGACACATATCTGCCTCACAAACATGTCTTACTTATTTCACAAGTAAATTTAAATCTGTGTATCTAGTGCTTCTGATGCCATTCATTTTGTGGATGTGCAAAAGGTCCATCAGGGTTGGATCTGACAATGCTTTGTGTGCCAGGCATAGCTCACTTCTGTAGGAGACACAGTATAGAGATAAGACTTTAAGGCAATCTGTAGAGGATGTGTTTATACCTTGAATTCTCCTGGTAAGGAACATTTGTGGCATTCCAACTGTTACGTATGACTGGTCGGGTGCATGTTGAAGGGGATAGTATACTCAATGACAGATCCGATAAGGGCCAAATAAAGTGACACTATGAGTTCCTTGTACCTGGATGCCATGTCATTACTTATAAGTTGGCCAACAGAATAATTTTCTTACTACCTTGGCCAAATGTTTGCCAAAGGCCAGATTACTGTCTACATATGTTTCAAGATCCCTGACTACCGGCTAAACTCTTAGGGGTGTCTTATTGATGGAGCAATTAGCTTGGCTGGAAGTTTTTCCAAAAAGCAGTATAATACATTTCTTGTCATTGAGTTTTAGTCCATGACTTTGGCACCAATGATTTGTCTGTGTTAAACCTTCCTGTTTGTGTCATGGGGAAGCTATGACAGCTCCAATTTGCAGTCATCTGCGAACTTGAAGCAGTCCTAGCATGGAGCTCTAAGGTACACCAGTGGTGCCCAGTCTCATAGTGGAAGTGGTCTGACGAAGCTTGACTTACTGTGGAGGTGGTCTGTTAATCCAGCAAGTTATATAGGGGTTTATGCCCAGTTTGGTGAGTTTCTCAACTATACCCAAGTCAGGTATTGTATTGAATGCCTTAGTCAGGTCCAGGTTGGTGGTATCCACTGTTTTCCCTTCATCCATTGCCTTGGTGACCTTCTTAAAGAAGTCCACCAGGTTTAGTGGACATGATCTTTCCTTGACAAAGCCAGTGTCTGAAGGGTGCCTATGTCTTTGTTGATCATTTCCATGATAATTCTTTCTATGGATTAGCAAATTAGATGAATCAGACTAATAGGTCAATAGTTTCCAGGGTCAGTTGATGGTCCATCCTTGTGAAGTAGGATAAACTTCTCCTATTTTCTAGCATTTTAGCATATATTTTAACATTTACATTAAGAGAGAGATGAGCTGATAATTCCCCATCTAAGGTGCTTCCTTACCTGGTTTCAGAAACACGGAAATAATAGAAATGGGAGAAGAAGGCAAAGGTAGCCTTTTTCCTGAATGACTCTGAAAGCCTCTCTCAACAGAAAGGCCTCATTCCCTCCTTAATATATGATACACTTCTGCTAAAAAAACAAAAAGCAAAAAAAACACCTGACCTTGGGAATTTCCCTTTCAGTATTTCCTTAATTGCTAGGTCTACCTTGCCCCAAGTGCTAGGAGACTATAATCAATCCTTCTGATGGTAAATAAAGACAGAGAGGTTTACCCCTGCTAAAACCTGTTTATCTTTTGTTTCCCACTCTCATGACTGGTCAGTATTTGTTGCATATAGACCTTTATAAAACTTTTGGAACACTTCCGTAGTTCTCTTATCTGTTGTGATCTGGCCACCACTTACATCAATAGCACTGATCCTTGCTTGTAACTTATGCAGTTTAAACAACCATGCTAATACCCTGTTAGTTTTTTTTGCTCTAGTGCCCAACTCTGTGTTGCAGCCCTCACCAAATACATTTGGTTATCCTCAGTTTTGTCAGACCCCATTGTTTATCCAGGTGTAGTCTATTAAATTGTACAGTAGTTTATCATGTGTCAGCTCATCACTGACTTTCATCACGACACACTCGTTGAATATACATGTATGTCAAGTAAAGTATATTCATCAACAGTGTGTGTACACATAGGGCATCACTCCCCTAGATCCTGTTGTATTCTATAGAGCAAGTGTTTGCTATTATATAAGAAAGCTGAAAGGTCTAACAGAAAGGTGCATGTGGGTAAGAGGTCATTGATCAAGTTGTCCACTGAGTGAGTAGGTGTATTTGGTGAGTATTGTATAATTAGATGAGGTATAAGTGATTGAAAGTGTGTTCTGTTTGGTGATCTGTTAATGTTTTTGAGAGATCAAAAACATGTGTGTATGATGACTGAAGTCTGAGTGAGTGATCAGTGTGGACTGAGTGACTGGAAGCTTGTGATATCTGTATGTGCAGGTATGGGTTGCAGTGAAGTGTCTTGTGTGTTGGAATGATGGATTGGTTGCATGCAGTCTGTGAGTATAGGCAGGGGTTGCAGAATTTGTTTGGTGGTGAGTAGAATAAAGTGTGTTTGTGTGTGTGTGTGTGTGTGTGTGTGTGTGTGTGTGTGTGTGTGTGTGTGTGTGTGTGTGTGTGTGTGTGTGTGTGTGTGTGTGTGTGTGTGTGTGTGTGTGTGTGTGTGTGTGTGTGTGTGTGTGTGTGTGTGTGTGTGTGTGTGTGGGTTATATGCAAGACGACGAGGCAATAAGCGTTTGGAACTGTCTATTACGTTGTGTGTCAAGTGTGTTTTCTAGGAACTGTGTGAAAGGTATAATATGAGATGGGTAATTGTGCAACTCTGTGTTCCAATTGGCACTTGTCACATGGTAAGTGCAATCTCACACTTAGCTATGTTACTTTTAATGGGCAATATGTTAGACGTGATTAGAATACTTTGGGTTGTTTTACTTGTGTGGATGTCGATGGTATGTGGACTGAGTATATCTGTATGGTTGAAGCAAAATATGTGGACTGAGTATATCTGTATGGTTGAAGCAAAAATGCTGGTGGAACAAACCAAGGCAGAGCGAAAACATAAAAACAGACATTTATTGTGTGAGCGCTTTCACGGCTAACAGTGCCATTTCTTCAGACATTTAAAAGACATTGCCATTCACACTATTTGAATAGATTCCATCCAATGAAACTCCAAAGTCAATAAAACAATCAATGAAGTCATATAAAACAATTAACATAAAAACACACATTATATGACTTCATTGATTGTTTTATTGAATTTGGAATTTCATTGGTTGGAATCTATTCAAATAGTGTGAATGGCAATGGCTTTTGAATGTCTGAAGAAGCGGCACTGTTAGCCGTGAAAGTGCTTACACAATAAATGTCTGTTTTTACCGCTCTGCCTCGGTTTGTTATACCAGCATTTTTGCTTCATATTATTTATTGCTACTGCTGCTGTTGTAATTTTTTATTTTATTTATTTTATTTTATTTTACATTTGTTGACCGGGCTAGTCTGGCTGGATACATGTCCATTTTCAGCAGAGGCCCGAGGAGAAAAGCTCCACTATATACTAAGTACATTACATAAAAAATTTACTACTCTAAGATATAGCTAAATCAGAAATTACAAAAACAAAAAGAATGAAAGATAATTTAAAAGAGAAACAAGTTTACAATATGCAGTTCATTAAATATCCACAATTGTACAAAAATGTACATACTTAAATCTCAACAGTAAAAGGAACAGAACTGAATAGGGTAGAGATGAAAAGAGTGGAGGAGAAACAGAGTAAGAGAAGATGGTTAGTCAGGTGTCTTGCAGGAACAAAGCCAATGATTTTGGAAGTACTGTTTAATTTTCTGTTTGAAAAGTGGCAGGGATGTAGTCAGAGTTATGTCACTAGGTAAGAGATTCCAACTTCTACCTATTGTGTTAGTGAATAGAGAATCACCTGCTGTGTTGTTTGCCTTTATAGATTTTGTCATGAGTTTACAAGAGGAGCGAAGTGAGTTGAGATTGTTGTAAGGGATTAGAAGTTGAGAGAGTATTGGGGTGTTGTCAGGTAGGTGTAATATGTTGTGGGCAATAGTGAGTTGAGGAATTATAAGGTAGTTTTGAAATTCAAGGTCATGGTTGTGTTATCTGGTGGAGCATTTGTTCCTCTGGAAGGACTCTGCGTTTTCTTCTCTTGTATATGTGTATGGTTGTATATGTGCATGTTCACATGTTTTATTGTGTGTTTTAGCAATTAGCAGGCCACTCAATGACTGTGCTGTCAATAAGAAAACCCAGGAATGTGCGCATGGCTAATTTCCTTTAGCTGCACTCCTGGTATGCCAGTCTATATGTGGTGTTATTCAGTATAATCGCTTGAGTGTGACAAGCCTGAGCCACCGTACCACTGTAGTACTAGAGTCTTGTAATCATTCCTGCATGATACAATACGCAGTCTTGCTATAAACATGATATGTTTCTCAATCACATCATCTTTGTGTGTGCTGGCAGTGATTCCAGTGTGTGGGGTGTGTCTGCCCAGCAAAAAACTCCTACGTTTAATTTTGTTTTCAGGATAAATTCCTAAACAATTATGCTTGACAAGTTGATTCTTTGCCAAGAAGTAACCTGTGGAGTCAAAATGAAAGCATCACAAACGTTTTTTCTAGGTTGTCCTCACTGCCCGAAACTGCGAAATATGCATTGGTGCCAGTGGAAGAGATTGCAGCAGACTCCTGACAAGTAATTAGTCTGGACCTGTCTGCCACTTATAGATGGTGTCTACACCTCATTTAAATCTTTTTCTTACAACAGACTTACCTGAAAAAGGAAAAAAGGTTTCAGGCATTGTAAAAATGTATTACTATTGCCCCATTTAATGTTAATATCTGACAGGCGCTTAAAATGAGTCTGATGTTATTTTTAAAACAAAAGCCCTTCTTTACTTTAGTGAAACTATTGCAAAATCTAGAAACAATTTTGTCTAGCTACCAGGAATAGCTTCCCCTTTCATAATATGTAGCAAAAGCTCTCTGTCCTGAAAGTGTAATATACTAGTTAGAAAACAATTTGCCTTAGACAATTCCCATCCATTCTTGCAGATCTCAATGCATGGTGTGCCCTCTTGAAATCTAAATATTATTATTATTTTTTACCATCATCCTCAGAGCCTTGTGGGCCATCAAAACTCTTTCTGATACTCAAATTTTGCAGCAAAGGCTGGCCCACACAAATGTTTGGTGAATTAATCGTGGGCTTACCCTCAACACCAAAAAATACAGTATAGTTTCCTTTGGTAAATCTATCGTTACGGCTGCTTATCATACAGATAACATTATACTTAAATTTGACAGTCATCAAGAACTGAATGTAACTGAATGTAACATGTAACTTGTAATATAAAATATGATAATAACAGACTTTCCTTTCATCACCATGCCCCTTACTGTGGTTGGAAGATCCTACTATTTTGTAAAACTTGTCCTTCATGGTTTCTCCTCGAGGTCCAAAGAAGTTATAGTCCCACTTTATTCACCCCTTATTAGGCCCATCACTGAACATAATGCATCTTTTAGCATGTTCCTTACTAACCACCTAAAATAGTTTGAAAGACCTCAGTGTTTGTTCACCAACAAGATCTCAGATCTCAGCAACATACATACCCTGAGGGATGATCTCTGTTTATCCTTCCATGGTAGGAATGACCCATCACTCTTTGAACTCCTTCACCTAAGTATGTAGAACACAATTGCTAGTGATTGTATTGTTGTTGCCTTTTATTTCAGAGCTTAAATGATAATGTAAGTCTTGCAGAGAGTTGGAAGCATGTGCCATAATTTCATGTTCTTGTAGTGGTTAAGCAAACACCCATTCTAGAGACCTAAATCTGTACTACCACATTAACAACACCAGATGGGGGAGCAGATACTTATGTGAACTTATCCTTCACTTCTGTAACAGTCTGCCTTACCAATCAAGCAGAGCACTTCCCTATCAGCCTTTAATACCAGTGTGGATGACCGGATGGGTGAGTTTCACTGGGGATATGTGGAGATAGTCTACTTAAAGGAGAACACTGTAAGTTTCCTGCCAGTACTGGATGATGTAGTTCAGCGTCTCGATGGTCTCCTTGGCTCTAAGCCTAGTAAGAAGATTGTCCTGAAGGAAAGACAAATCGTTGCCATCTAATGTTTCATTAAGACCAGTAACTCACAAATTACACCTCCTCTGGTGATTTTCTGGCTCTTTTGTTTTTGCTTGTAAGGACTATAAACCAGAATGGTGCTTTCTCGTTGCTGCTTTAGACTATTGTAGCTGCACATTTTGCACTTTAATCAACAGTTCTAGAAAGATTACTTTAGCTGACACTGCTGTAGCACCACCTTTTGGTACAGCACTTAACATCTTAATAATGACAGTATCTTGAAGTCTTTCAGTCACCAAAAGTGACAGTTTATCAAGTTTCCCTCCTGGACCTGCTGAAGTTATAGCAAATGTTTCCATCTCTCTGCAAGACTTTTATCATCGTTTAATCTTTTAAATGAAAGGTAGTGACAATAAAACCACCAGTAATCATGTCGTAAATATTCACATCCATCCACAATCCCTTCTTCCATTTTTGCTCATGAAGTTGGGTTGTCACTTCAACAGAGATCTCATCTAGGGCCAAGGTTCACACTGCTGGAGGTACTGAAAAAATAAAAACAAATATAAACTATAGAACTGTAAAGGGGAGTTTGTAGACAGAAAACATTACAGCAGCATAGACAGAAGACATGTTACAACAGCCATGGAGATCTGAGAAAAACATTGATCACAGCATGGCTTCTTTATTTGTCCTCCACTATTAATCACCAATGTTGGACTTTAGTTCAGTATAATCCCTGGCTTCATGTTGCATTTGCTATCTTACTGTTAAATTATTTGAATAAAGGAGTAAAGTCTCATTTTAATACCTGCTCTAAAATATATAATTTACACACACACACACACACACACACACACACACACATGCATATGCAAACACAATTACATCACCTGTCTTCTTCTGTGAAGTTGACTCTGCCTTCACCCCCCCCCCCCCCCCCGCCAGCTGCAGTGTCTGTAGTATTTATGAAAGATCTTAATGTCTATGCATTTTTAAGCAAAACACAAGTGAACTGTCAAAGCTTAGTATGGTTACAGTACATAAAGTTTCATAATCCAGCAGGTAACATACTTTCCATTTAACACAAATTTGTCATATAAAATATAATTTGGAAGTGGTCACTTGTACACCAACAGGAAAACTGCAACTGATGAGTAATATTGATTGGTTACTCTTTCATTTTTAAAATGGATGACATGGTTTGCTGCTATAACACATTTTGATCCACTACAAAGAAATGGTTTAATGTATCAAGATTGTTTGAACTATGATACAGATGGAGTAATTTGATTTCAAACTAAACATTACATTAATCAAGACACCCACTACCTAATATGCAATTTCTTCATGGTAAACAGTATGTCATAATATAAATTTCGTGCAGTCATTCTGAACTGTAACAGTTATGGCTCTGGCTGCAAAAGTCTCTAAATGATCTCATTCATGCTAGGTATTGGTTTATCTCCTTCTGCCTCTATTTTTGCAAGACAGTCTTTTTGTGGAAAGTGTCATCCTGTGAAAAACATGAAAATAGCAAATACTGCCGTATTTTTTATGAGAAAGGGCGCTTTCTTTCTTTCCCTTAAATACTATAAAAAAGTTTGTTATTATATTTCAGGCATTTAAAACATAACTAAAATTCTACTGCAGAGATTCATTATTTTGGTAATAAAATGAAAGCAATTATCTTTTATTGGTTGAGGGTACAGTGTTTCCAATAAGACCTCATGTTTCAGTAAGTATGTCCATTTTAGACATCCCTAAAGGTGGCAGGCCTGCATATTAACAAAATATTTTATAAACTGTCATGTCTGATCACATATTATGAACTACTTATTTTATTCCTGTTTGGGAGATAAGTAATCCCCATGAGCCAGAAGTTTCACTAATGATTTTTTTTTAAACAGCTGAGATAACTGCTTTCTAGGCAGGATGCTACAGTTTTAGATAAAGTTTGAGAGTAATCTGGAAGAAAAAAAAAAACTCCACACATATGAATTTGCAACAATCACATCAGCCAGGATTAATAGTAAAGTTGAGTAGTACACAGCATGTCACTGCATTGGAAGTGGCCATACACTGACATTGTGCATTTAATAGTACCAGCTAACACTATAGAACAGTCAGGAAAACAGTGGAAACTTTATTTATTTACTTATGTTTTTTTGATTGGGTTAGTCCTTATAGGCCTATGGTTTCTTTTCAGGAGAAACTCGAGGTGGTATTCATACTGACTACCGGAAACTTGACAAGGACACTGAAGAAATTTCCTTACCAGCATGGCAGAGGCCAAAGTACTGAGGAGTAATGCTGAGATAATGCTGGGAAAGAAGGTGATATAAATTACTACAGTATCAGATAGAGGCCAAAGTACTGAGGAGTAATGCTGAGATAGTGCTGGGGTAGAGGGTGATATAAATTACTACAGTATAAGATAGAGGCCAAAGTACTGAGGAGTAATGCTGAGATAGTGCTGGGAAAGAAGGTGATAAAAAATTGCTACAGTATCAGATAGAGGCTTAGAGGATGCTGTGCCGGTAGTATTTATGGAAGAAGGGGATACTCTGGAGGATAGTGAAACCTCTTTGTGTAATATAATGGAGAAAAGCGTATTATTAGAGTTTATATCACAACATCAAAGGTTGATAAGTCCGAAGCTCAAAACTTCGAACTTCAAATCTCGAAGTGCAAAAATGTCAAACCGTAGAACAGATATCGCCATAGAGAGCGGGAAGGGAAGATTTCCCTTTACTGCACTGTAGTGCGATCTCGGAGTTGGTATATTTAAGTAGCGGGGGATGTGGGGGTGCAGGGGGGCTTGCCCCCCTGCATAGAGCATTTCTTTAGGGGGTATTTAATATTTTTTTGTAGATTTAATTTTGTAAGCTTTCGAGGTTTACAGTTTGAAGTTGTGTGCTTCGGACTTGTAAGCTTTCGATTATATGATATAGACCCGTATTATTAGACCCTGCAGAAGCAGAATTCTGTAAATGAAGAGAGCAACCAGAAAAGTATTGCCAGTTATGTGTATTTGTCACAAAATGGAGTGTTAATGCAGGGAGAAAAGTGATTTGTTGGTGATAAAACAGCAATTAATATGGAAAGTATGCTTCAGACTTCGCTGATGCAAAAAGATAGGGAGAAGACATATGAACTACAAATAAGTCAGCAGTAAGGTGATTTAACCAATGGTCTGAGGCAAAACTAATAACACAATTAACAAGCATGAAATCTTGGATAAAATAGCAGCACTATTAGGATTTAGTATTCATTATATTTATGCTTTTATTTATTTAGATCTAGAACATTCTGTGAAGTGACTTCTGAAGCTTATGGTTTGGCTGAGAAACTTTTGACTATTTTGCATAACATGCAAGACTGTGTTTTCCAATGGAATGAATATAATGCTGTTCCAAAAAGACTTTCAAAGTAAAAAGAAACTGCTGAAGTCGTACAAGAGGACTTGGTTAATATTCTTCTGAAAAAGTATGCAGTTGTTCTCATAGTAAACACAATTACAGATGAAAGGAACACTTGGACTGGGGCTTGAAAAGTTTGCACTATTTTAGATGTGGCAAATAATAATACTGTGAATTTATTTTGATTATAAGTCCAAGTGTCACAACTACTGTGGGTTTTTTTTTCTCATTTAATTAGTGAATGCTAAAAAGGCAATGTTCATAATGTGGTGAATTTGGACATTGCATAAACAGTATAAATTGTTCTATAGTAAATGCAGCAGACAAGATCATTTTTGGTTTGGTTGTCCAACTAACAATAGGATAGAGCATGCAGCATAACAAGTGAATAATGTTGCAGATAATACTAATAGCACAGAGAACACACCTGTGTTATATAGGTCCATTACAGAGCAGGATACTTATAGTGCACCAACTATATCAATAGGCCCAGAAGATCAATAAGATAGTTGTCAAACACAAAAATACAAAATGTAGGCAAACATAGTGCTTCTGATGTACTCAAATCTGATATTTCAAGTAAAAGAAATATTGAAAGAAAAAAAGTGTATGTTAGTCAGAGGGACAAATAACATAAAAGAACATCCCATAGTATAGTATTTACATACTTGAAAGGTTAATTTTAGTGTTCCCTTTTTATGTCTCCTTCCAATCCGAATGGATGTTAGCTTCACCCCTGGTTCCCATGCCCACTAAACAAGGGATTCCTCTATTGCTTCTTCTGGGCACTCATAGCATAACTTTTGGCTGGGTGGGCCCCTGACTCCCTGGGGAGTTGACCTTGATGTTGATACAACTGCAAACCCAGGGAGTAAGGGAACTGATGAGATAGTTGCTGTAATGGAGACAGGAACCATCACACTTGCTATGGAGAGTCAGATTTCCTATATAGGGGAATGGTTAGTGCAAAGATATAAAATATGTTGTCAATACCTCCCTATAATCTGAGTAAATGACCTGTGAGGCTCATGGTCTCCACCAGTGGTTGCACATGAATTGGACTTCCCCAAATTTCATTCCAGGATAGAAGAGCTGACTGCTGGCATTGGGTTGACCATGCAGGGTGTCCCCTTACTTCTGCAAGGGGCATTTCCTCTAAGCAGCCCTCTCCTTCCCTTCACAGCATGAGCAGAGGCCTCTCCAGCCTCCATTAGGGAGATCACAATGTTCTGTGTGCCTCTGACTATGTGCAAATCCCAGTCTCCCCAGGAGAGCTAAGCAGGCCACAGCCCTACTCTCTTCTCTCTCCCCCACTTGGCTCCTCCAGTCAGGGAAGCTAATCAAACTCCAGTTATTTAGGCCACAGATAGGCAGGGAAGCTAATCTAACTCCAGTCACTTATGTCACAGATGGGGCTCCATTCCTCTGTGCCACAGAGGCAGGCTAGAAAAAAGTATTGCTTTGGAAGAATCAGAAAATATTAAATATGGTAAATGTAAACAGTGCACCTGGAGAAGATGGCATAAAGTAATCATTTTATAAACGTTTGTCAGAGAGTGAAAAAAGTGTTTTCTGGAAGTTCTAAATGGATGGTTAAATTTACATCTTTAAGAAGAAAAGGCTTGTCATAGTATTATTACGTTTATTTGGAAAAAGAAAAGTAAAAAATCTCAGTAAACTCATTGGAGATCTTTAACTTCATGTAAGTGTCAACTATTACATTTTGATGACAGTTTTATACGTGAGACTTAATGAAGTAATGAAGGGTTTAATAAATTAAGTTTTCAGAGTGCAAACAATACAAGCAAGCAATTAGTTTGGGTAAAAGAGACAGTAGATGAAAAGTGAGAGAAAAGACAGAATAAATAGTCTTGTGTGACATGGAAAAAGCATTTGACAGTATTAGTTACAGGCATATTTAAAAGATCTTCCAGGTATTTGATATTAGCATTAGCCAAAAGACATAAGGGCTGTTAAAATCAATGTATGCGAAAACGTGAGTTTAACCATTAATAAATGTCAGGACAGAAAAAAATATAAAAGTGAGCAGAGGTTTTAAATAGGGGGTTCCCCCATGAGTGACACTATGTTTATATAGGTCATACATTTAGTTGTCAAGAACTGTCAAAAGAAATTAGATAAGCCAATACATTGCCTACTGCATTGGCATATGCTGATGACTTTATCCTAATAATCAAGGACTACAACTGGATCAGCGAAGTTGTTATCGAAGTTGACAAATGCTTACGCTTTTAGGTTTAAGACTGACTAAACAAAAATTAAAAGGTTTAAGTGATGCTGTTCATTAAGAAGACGTACAGTTTCTTTATCTGAATTTAATGGAAATGCATTTTGGTAGATATAAAAACTAAAGGCTATTTTGTTGTGTGAGATTTGTCATATTACATATTTTTGGGAAACATTTTAAGTCTACACAAATCAGGTTTACTGAACTGAATTATTTAAGGGAATTTGCATATAAAGGAGGAGTTCATATGCTTCTATCATGTTGTTGTTTGTCTTTCGACTTTTCCCCGTAAGGGGTCGCCACAGCGGAACTCCGTTCTGCTAACGATTGGCAGTAGATTTTTATGAAACGCCTAGGTGCCAGCTCGACGCCCAACCTTCAACGAAGGCACGCCCATTTACACACGCATGTCTTTCGAACGCTACCCAACCGCGGGAAGGACAAGCAGACTCCACACAGAAGGCACTTCCAAGCCCAGCCGAGAATCGAACAGGAGAACCTTTTGCTGTGAGGTAACAACACTACCACCGTACCACCGCAGCATCCATATGCTTCTATCATGTAAGAAATGGAATAACTATTTATTTTTAGTTTTATTTGGAGGTCAAGACTCAATCCCATTATAGGATCATAGGTTCATAGGTAAGTACTAGGCTATCTTCCCAAGGGCATATGTAAGCTTAGCCAGAATGTGTTGGCTTTTGCCACCCCCTTAGATTAGTTCCCTGTGCCTCTGTCCAGCAGAGCCATTAGTTCCCTGTACCTCTGTCCAGCAGAGCCACTGCAGTGATCCCCGGGGGAAATTTTCTGTTTCCCATCCACTCATCAAGGTTTCTCTTGAAGAGTGTTAGTGAGGGACTCTGCCTAATGTAGATTGGAATCCTGTTCTAAAGTATGAGGAGTCTCTGGGACAGGAATCTATCCCTCCAGCAAGTCCTATTTATCGTTATGGTGAGGTTTAGATTCCTAGAGCGCGTGACTCTTGGGGATTTGTTTTTTTTTTAAGGTGGAGCATGTCCATCAATTCTGGGTTGGACATGATCTTGTATGTCAGGCAGAGATCACCTCTGAGTAGGCGGCATGCAACTGAGTACAGCTGGAGTTTCTTCAGTCGGGCTGCATAGGGCATCTGTTTAAGGCCAGTAATCCTCTTGGTGAGGTACTTCTGTGGTCTTTCTAGCTGTTGCAGGTGTCTTGGAAGGTACATCCCAAATGGGGCGTTGTTGTTGATGGGTCTGATGAGTGATGAGTAGAGGGGCACAATAACCTCTTTTGTTCTAGATGTGAACCCTTTTGTGATTAGGTGGGCCACAAAGAAGGATTTTCTAACTACCTTGGCAATATGATTATCAAAGGAGAGATTACTATCTACTTGGGTCCCCAGATCCCTTATTTCATTTTCTGTATTGTATGTGGTAGTTTGCGGATACTTTGTTTTTTCCAAAGGGGATGACTATGCACTTTTTGGCACTTAGCTTGAGGCCATGATTTTGACACCAGGTATCCATCTCAGTGAGACCCTTCTGGAGGATGTCTGTATCATCCGGAGAGTCAGTTATGGCCCCCAGTTTGTAGTCATCTGTGAACTTCGTCAGCCATAGTCCTCCTGTACTTGCCTGTACCTCTGAGAAGTATATACTGAACAGGAGGGGTCCCAGGACTGAACCCTGTGGGACGCCACTTGTAACTGGTTTAGAGTCGGACCTAGAGCCTGCAACTCTCACCGTGTGGGTTCTATCCGTGAGCCAATTGACTACCCATCTCATGACGTAGGGGTTTATGTTCAGGCTGGTGAGCTTGTCTATAATACCAGAATGGGGAATGGTGTCAAAATCCTTTGTGAGGTGTAGGTAGCATGTGAGGACCTCCTTTCCCTCATCTAAAGCCTTGGTAACTGTCTCAAAAAAGTCCACCAGGTTTAGGAGGCATGATCTGTCCTTAACAAAGCCAAACTGGGTAGGGTCCAATGTTTGGAGGTTTCCAATGTCTCTGTTAATGAGTTCCATGATGATGCGCTCCATAGCCTTGCAGACCAGGTTAGTCAGGCTTATAGGGCAATAGTTCCCGGGGTCCGTTGTGGCTCCACCTTTGTGAAGTGGGATAACTGTTGCTGCATGCCACTCTATGTGTATGTAGCCTGTAGAGAAGCTGAGTTTGAACAATGTGTTTAGGTGAGGGGTTAGTTCATTTTGGAGTTCATGTAAGACACAGCCTGGGACACCATTCTGTCCCATTGAAGCTGTGTTTTTGGCTTTGGATAGGGCTGTTTTAACCTGTGTGTCAGTGATTGCTAGGGCTCTACTTTCTTCTGGTATGGTTATGGTTCCTTTAGGGGGTGCAAGGGGGGATGAAGTTTGCACTAAACCTGTCTGCCAGAATGTTGGCAATATCAGTTGGTTTAGTGTATTTTGTGCCATTCTGCACTAACTCAGAGCAGATCTGATAGTTTCCACTTAGGTTCTTGACATAGCTAAAGAATGCTTTGTGGTTATCTTTGGAGTCCTTGGAAATTTTTTGTTCGAAGCTAGCCTAGGATGATTTTATGAGGGATCATAGTTTCTTGCTGATACTGATCAGGGATGTCTTTCCTTCTTGGGAGTTTACTCTTTTCTGTGCTGTTTCCTCCTTCTTTTGTATAGCTTGTTTATGGCAGGGGTCCACCAGACTGGTTTCCTTTTCTTAGAGGAGTGAATCTTGGTTTTGTTTGGGACAGCACGATCCATAAATTCTTGCAGGTGCTCATAGAGTGCCTTTGTAAGGGATTCAGCAGCTTGGACAGCATTGTCCTTTAGCATGGGGGCTGTGAACCTTTCCACCTCATTCTTAAGTAGCGTGAAGTTTGCTTTTGAAAAGTTTTTCACTGTGTTTCCTTGATTGGGGGTGGGAGCAGAATGTGGATATCCAGAGTGATTAGTCTATGGTCTGATCTAACCAGCAAGGGGTTGACCTCTGGTGTAGAACACCGGTCACCCATGTTGGTGATGACCAGGTCCAATATGTTGTCACCTCTGGTGGGGGTGTTGACCAGTTGATCCAAGGTGTTCGAGTTTATAAGTTCTAGGAAGCATTGGGCAAGGGAGTTATTACTTGAATAGTTCTCCCAGTTAATGTTTAGGTAATTGAAATCACCCAATATTAGGGCATTCGGTAGGACCTTCATATTTTCCAGTGTCTCCAGAAACGCGGAATGGGGGTCCTGGTGGGTGATCTGTAGCAAATTACAATTTGAATTCAGTTTTGCCCATTGTTAGTTGCACATGGATGATCTCTGAGTCATTGTGCTGTGTCACTAACCTGGAGGTGTGGGTATCCTTGATGAATATGGATACACCCCCCGCCTTTTGTGTTTCGGTCTGGGTTCTGTGGCTGAAAAGTATGGTATGAGTTATAGCCTGGTAGTGCTGGGGTGCTCTCTGAAGCCTTAAACCAGGTTTCTGTTACTGCACAGATATCAATGTTCTCCATACTGAGGAGTGCCTCATGTGCATGCATTTTGAGGTTTAGACTTCTGGCGTTGAGTAGCATTACCCTTAGTTTTTGGTTACTTGTGCTATTTACAGTGGTGGGTTTGTCTTTTGAGCCTTGCCTAAAAAAGGCACTATTGGGGCGGCAAAATCCTTGGCCAGTATGCAAAAGTCTAAGGGTGACAGGTGCAAGCCATCTCTTACGAAGCAATGTGGCTTGTCGAGCATGTCATCCCAGGCGGACTGATACTGGATCCCCTTTGAATGACACCAGAAACTTAGCCAATTGTTGAAACTGATAATTTTTTCTTTATACTGTGGCATCATTCTTGGTGAGGGCAGGATGCTACTTAGGGTCAGGGTCATACCGGCTTGGACTACGTGATCAGAAAGCTCTTCCATGTCTCTTTTCATGCAGTCCAGGGAGGTACATCTCAGATCATTCACACCAACATGGACAATGACAGAGTCATATTTGTACTTGTTCTGGAGCGACCTGAGTGCTTGTGTTATGTGACAGATCCTGGCACCTGACAGGCAGCTAACTGTAACCTTCTCCTTGTCCAGCCTAGTGAGTGGGATGTCAGTGTGCCTGACTATAGAGTCACCTATTACTAGTGGGTTGTGTATGTTGTTTTGCCTTAAGGGCTGTGATTGCATGGCACACTGGTTTTGTGAAGTATGTGTTTCATGGTTTGTGATGGGGTGTGGAGGTTGCTTGGGTGTCTGCTTTGGTGGTCTCTATTGCTTTTGCAGATTTTCATTTATAGCCTCCGAGTATGTTTTTGTGTATTTATGTGTGTTATTTGCCGGTTTTGGTTTAGTAGGTCTATGTGAGACTGGTGGTGTGTTGCAAGTATTTTCCTTCTCCTCTTGACTGTCAGTTCCAGTCTTGGGTTGTGAGAGCTTTGCCTCTAGTTTGGCTGTATAATTGCATCCCTCGCATATATTAGCGTTTGGTGGTAGGAGGAGAGGGTTGTCTGTTTGTATAGTAATAAAGAAGCAGGAGGTGGAGGATTTATTAATCTCATTTATTTCTTCATTACTGCATTTATTTAGGGTATTAGAACTTCTGGCATATGATATAGATAGTTAATTAGTTACTTAATGTATGCAAAATATAAAGATTTTTGTGGAAGGTATAAAGTGGAGAAAAAGAAAAAAATACCAGTAGATAATGTTGTAACAGAGTATGCCAATAAAGTATAAGGAAGATACATTTGAGTGATATTCCATAAGAATACAATTGCGTACAAGAATATTCTAGATGAATATTAGTTATTATACAATGACTGACCATTAACATTCAAAAACCAGCACTCTGATTGGTCAGCACAACCAGTGAGCCCGTTGCAAATCAAAAATACACCAACGGTAAAAGTCTGGCCGATTAAGTATCATTGACAGACTTTTTGTCTATTAGTATGTGTGGACAAGCATTAGTCTGAAGGAAAGAAAGTCTGAAACTGAAATGCGTGTCATTATTTAGTGACTTTTTTCCTCATAAAATCTGTGGTTCTTAACAAATCACTGAGGAATGAAGTCATTAAATAATGACATACATTTCAGTTTCAGACTTTCTTTCCTTCAGACAATGCAAAACAGCAAAATTACCCACTCCCTCCTTTATTTAGTCCACATTTCTTAAAATAAGAAAAAAAAGCTGTAACCACAGGACAGTTTATAGGTACTTACAACAGCAGAGAAAATGCAAGAAAAATTAGGTATATTCTGGAAAGTTAAAAAAACATACCTGATTTTCCTTGTATTTTCCCTATCTCTCATACCACCAAACTATCTGTAGTTTACATGTTCCTTTTCTTTTCCCAAAAGAAATAAGAGATCTTCCTATCTCCATTGATTGCTTTCCAAAGCACTGAGGTTCTGTGTAAATGTGAGAGCAGACGTTGCATATGCATGTGCAGTACATCAACAAAGCAGCAGAATCGGGAAACAATGTGGAAGAACATCATGACACCATTACATAAAAACATTATTTAAGAAATGTAAGTCGTTTTTTTCTTAATATCATTGTATAATAGCAATAACTGACTCTGTGGTGTCGTATATTGAAGATTTACCAATGGCTGGCTTTGTTTAATCACTCATGCTTAGCCCTCTTGATTAAACCACACCAACTGTGGGCAACTCTTCAATGTACCACACCCACATCATCAATTATTGCTATAGTAAACCCCTGCCATAAGTTAATAAACTGCCAAATAGTAGCTTTAAAATAAAGTCAGAAAAGATTTAAGGAAGTATTGTAATGTACTGAGATTTTGTGGAGACTATAATTAAACATATCATCAGTTAAAGCTTTAATGAACAGAAAAAAGAAAATGTCACGTGTAATATAGATGAAACAGTTCAACATGTTTGTACACTGTAAATGAGTTCATTGGTTTGGAATCATGTTTTAATATTTTAAGTATTCTACAAATTTAAAAAAATAACATGGATATGGTGCGTTATGGAATCTGAGTTTTTGTTTATAGTTTATTTGGAAAAGTAGAACTGATGAAACTTTAATAAGTTGGATATTACAGATGTGGTTGTGGCAGAAAAGGTGAGGGATAAAAAATAGGGTTTATTATATGATGCTTGGTTTGTAAAATCTATTATCTCTTTTATAGATACATATAAATGATTTGTAACTATACACATGTACATTTTTATTACTGTGTAAATATGTGGGGCATTTAACAAAGTACATGTATCCTTTTGATAAGTACAGTGGAATATTTTACATTCATCTGGGCTATAAACAATTCAGGGAGATGGTGCCGCAGGATCATGTTTCATCTGAAATTTGGTGCACTCAGGAGCCCAGGGGTACAGCACTGAGCTCCTTATGCTGCAGGGCAGTGTCAGTATTCATAGATTCATAGGTTCATAGGTGTGTACTAGGCCAACAGCCCTGGAGCCTTTACAAGCCTAGCCCATAGAAGTGCCCTGGCATCATGCCGCCATTAGTACTCAGTGCCCCTGCCGAGTAGAGCCACTGGAGTGATCCCCGGGGTGAACTTTCTATTTCCCATCCACTCATCAAGATTTCTGTTGAAAAGGGCCAGTGAGGTGCTCTGCTTCACATGTATGGGAAGTCTATTCCAGAGCATGGGCAGTCTCTGGGTTGTGAACCTCTCCCTCCAGCATGTTCTGTTGATTGTGGTAATGAGGTTGAGGTCCCTGGAGCGTATGGTGTGGAGGGACTGGGATTTCTTTAGGTGTAACATTTCTAACAGGGCTGGGTCAGACACGGCTTTGTAAGTCAAGCAGAGATCGCCTCTTAATAGACGATATGAGACAGAGAAAAGTTGGGGGGTTTTTTTTGAGTCTGTCCATGTAGGGCATGTGTTTAAGGCCTAGGATCCTTTCTGTGAGGTATTTTTGTGGCCTGTCCAGCTGTTTCAAGTATCTAGTAAGGTACATGCCAAATGGGGCATTATACTCTATGATTGGTCTAATGAGGGAAGAGTAGAGAGAAATGATGACCTCTTTCTTCCTGGATGCAAAACCCTAGGTAATGAGATGTGCCACATAGAAGGACTTTCTGACCACAGTGGCAATGCTGTGGCCGAAGGAGAAGTTGCTGTCAACCTGTGTCCCCAGATCTCTTATAATGCCTTCAGTGTTCATTGGGCTACCATCAGTGTGGTAATTACTGGGAACTGAGTTTTTCCCAAAGGGAATGACGATGCATTTTTTGGCATTAAGCTTAAGGCCATGGTTTTGACACCAGTCATCGGTCTCAGTTTCTGTAGGATATCTACATCACTTGGGGAGTGAATAATGGCTCCCAGCTTGAAATTGTTGGCAAATTTGTTCAGCCAGAGTCCGTCCATGTTGGTCTGGACATCTGAGAAGTAGATGCCAAACAGGAGAGGATCCAGGACCGATCTCTGTGGGACTCCATTCATGACTGGTTGGCAGTCTGACTTGGAGTCTGCTACTTTTACACTGTGGGTTCTATCTGTGAGCCAATTTGCAATCCACCCAGTGATATAGGGGATGATGTCTAGTTTGGTGAGTCTATCAATAATTCCTGAGTGGGGAATGGTATCAAAGGCCTTGGCCAGATCGAGGTAGGCTGTTTGAACTGCCTTGCCCTCACCCACAGTTCTGGTGACTGACTCAAAGAAGTCAACCAGGTTGAGCAGGCATGATCTACCCTTCCCAAAACCAAATTGCATGGGATCCAGAGTTTGAAGATTTCCTATATCCTTGTTAATTAGATCCATGATGATGCGCTCCATAGCCTTACATCTCAGACTCATCAGACTGATGGGGAGATAATTCCCAGGGTCTGTAGTCACTCCCCTTTATGGAGAGGGATGACTATAGCAGTGCACCATTCTGTAGGGACAAAGTCTGAGGTGAGGCTGTGATTGAACAGGGCACACAGGTGTAGTGCCAGTTCACTTTGTAATTCATGTAGAACACAGCCAGGGATATTGTCGGGTCCCATGGAAGCTGTATTCTTGGCCTTGGACAATGCAGCTTTAACCTGTGATGCAGTAATGCTGGGTGCTTGGCATTCTTCCGGTATTGTGATTGGTCCTTTAGAGGGGAGAGAGGGGTAAAGTTGGCACAGAATCTGTTGGCCAGTATGTTGGCAATATCTGTTGGCTCAGTATAGGAGGTACCATTGTGCAGTAACTCAGAGCAAATCTGGGTACTGCCGTGGAGATTCTTGATATAACTGCAGAAGGCTTTGTGGTTATTTTTAGTGTCTGCCACAATTCTGCCTTCAGAGATAGCTTTAGAGGTTTTGATGAGGGATCTCAACTTTTTCTTCAGGCTAATAAGGGAGTTTTTCCAGTTTTGGGACTTCATTTTTTTCTGCAACAGTTTGTTCCTTCTGTTGTAGAGTTTGCTAATGGCAGGGGACCAACAGATTGGCTTCCCTTTTTTTTTGGAGGAGAGCATCTTGTTTCTGTTGGGTATGGCTAGCTCCCTGCATTTATATACGAGTTCGTACAGTGCATTGGTGTATGATTCGGCTGTCATGCACCTATTTTCCATTTGCATGGGTGCCATGAAGTTAGTCACTTCTGTTTTTAGGAGCCCAAAGTCAGCTTTGGAGAAGTTTTTCATGGTGGTTACTTTTGCTGGTGGTGTGGGTGAGATGTGGATTTCCATGGTAATTAGTTTGTGGTCGGATCTAGCCAGGGAAGAATTGACTATTGGTGTTGAGCAATGGTTGCCATGTTAGTAATAACCAGGTTAAGGATGTTGTTTCCTCTAGTGGGGGTAAGAATGAGCTGGTCCAGCGCATTGGAAGTAATGAATTCCAGGAAGTGTTGGACACGTGTAATGGTGCATGAGTAGTTTTCCCAGATGGTGAAGGGGTAGTTGAAGTCACCCAGTATGACAGTGTTGGGTTTGACCCTAATAGTTTCCAGGGTGCTTAGGAATGTGGAATGAGAATGTTGGGACATGGTTGGGGACCTATAGCAGGCTATGACCTGAATCGCCCTCTTACCACTGTTGGTTATACCTGAAGTATCTCCGATGCATTATGCTGGGCTACTAGTTTGGGGGTGTGGATATCCTTTATGAATTTGGAGACGCCACCGCCTTTGGAGCTTCGGTCCATTTTCTGGGACCAAAAGGTGTGGAATGAGTTATAGCCTGGTAGTGCAGTGGTGCTTTCTGCTGCTTTAAACCAGGTCTCCATTACAGCACACATGTCGATGTTCTCCATTTTGAGAAGTGCTTCGAGTGAGTGCATCTTGAGATTTAGACTTCTATTGTTGAGCAGCATGACCCTGAGATTGCATTTATTTATAGCTGTCATGGTGGTAATTTTGTCTTTGGAACACTGCCTAAAAAGGCACTATAGGGGTTGTAAGAGCCTTAGCCTGTATCCGGAAAACTAGGTGTGACAGATGCAGGCCATCTCTGGCAAAGCATCGAGGTCTATCAAGCATGTCACCCCAAACAGCCAGATACTGGATCCCCTTAGAATGACACCAGAAACTTGGCCAATTGTTGAAGTCAATCATTTTCTGCTTGTACTGCGGTATCATTCTGGGTGACAATAGGATGCTGCTTAGGGCTAGGGTCATACCTGCCTGGGCCACATAATTTGAGAGCTCCTCCATGTCTCTTTTTATGTAGTCCAGGGAGGTATGTCTCAGGTCATTCACACCCAGATGAACAATGACAGAGTCATACTTGTACTTATTGTGGAGTGACCTGAGTGCGTGTGTTATGTGTTGGATCCTGGCACCCAACAGACAACTGACTGTTACCTTCTCCTTATTCAACGTAGTGAGTGGGACATCAGTGTGCCTCACTATCGAGTCACCTATGATTAGTGTATTGGGCAAGCTGTGTTGCCTTAGGGGCTTAGGTTGAGGGGCACACTGTGTAGGTGAGCTATGTGTCTTGTGATTTGTGCTGTGTTGTGGTGGTCAAGTGCATTTCTGATTTGGAGGTCTCTGCTGTGTGGGTAGATTTCTATTGAGAGCCTCTGCGAAGGTGGGTGTGTGGTTTGTGTTTTTATGTGAGAGTTGTGATGGTTGGTGTTCTGGAGGGCTATGTGTTCTATGTGGTGTGGTGCAGGTGATGACCTTCTCCTTTTGACCAGCTATTCCGGAGTCTTGGCTGGAGAGTGCATGTCTTCCAGTTTGTATTTATAAGTGCATCTCTCACAAGTCTGAGTGTTGCGAGGTAAGAGGAGAGGGCTGTCTGTGTACATGAGGCAGTCACTACACTGCCTCAGAATGCTCAAGTTCACCTGGGAAATAAATTCAAACATGAATGACATATACAAATGACTGTATAATGATATGCAAATAAAGACCTAGTGCTGACCCCCACATATTGTAGGGTAGCTGCGACGTGATAATGCTGGGATTCCCCTCATAGACTGTAATATAGTGGGTACACGCACATCAGAATTAGTGTACTCCTCTGCTGCAGCTGCCATAGGAGGTGCTGATGGTCTCAGTCATGGAGGACCTCCCCTGATGGGGGTGGTGATAAGAGAACTCAGTCTGTACAGCCTGTAGCCTATGTGTGGGTAAGGCTGCATCTTCACCCTGTACAACTGGTGGAGAACCATCCTCCAGGTAGACAAATAGTGCTGTGTGTCATCTGACTGTGACTCATGCTGTTTGTTGGCATCTCTGTCAGACTGTACAGGTGCTTACATTAGTTTGTTGCCCTGTCCAGCTTGTACAAGTTTCACCAAAGCAGTTGCCTGGCCTGTGAATATACATTATAAGACAGAACAGAATGAATATGAATACTTATTTGATACGTGAGACCCCGTGTTATGCATTCAAACAGCAGTACAGCCTAAGTACATATAAATAAGAGGCATACTTCTGCTGCCATTCCCCTGTGCCTACACATCTAATGTACCTATAGCAAACATACACAGTGGTATCTATGGCCTGCACACAGTGACAGCTAACATAGGGAAATGCAATATAGTAGCTAACCTTGTGCATGTCCCTCTGTGATAGGCGAGGGTTGGCCAGTCCCAGAACCTGCCTCCACTCCACCAGATATGATACCATCATCATTTCCATGTAGGAATATTAGGAATACCCCTTCATCAGATAGGCTTGTATTGGGAGTTAAATAGCCAAAGGCCAACTTCTCTACTGTTATGTTTCATGTTTTCTTTCTGGCCATCTTAATAATGTCAGTTACACACCTCTGATAGTATTGTGTTGTGAGATAATGACCACCAACAGCCCTGATGTCTCTCAGATGTAGTCCAGGACAGGCTGTTGATCACCCCCTCTCACTAAAAGGAGGAAACCATATGTCATGTGTGCCTGTCATAGAATTTCATTCTCAACTTACCAGTTGCCCATATCTGCCATCCACCCCACTGGAAGACATGAGAACACATACAGGAACAAAACACATCACTGTATACTGGATACTGCTGGGGACAGTACACTATCATTTAACACCGGTTGGTTGCTATAAGTATACAACAAATTACAGGGATAGGGATAGTATAGTAGGTGCCATAGGTGCATTATGTTATGAACAATGGGTATTCCAGTTATATCTCAGACTACTATTAAGGATGGACATGCGCATCTATACAGCTTGGATGGGTTACCATACAGTGGTCCACAGTGATGTACAAATGAAGGTGGGTTTCACTAAATGCACATTTTAGGATCAACTGTGCAGAAACTTGTAACAGTGGGCTGCCATAGTGTGATATTGGGGAACACATAGTAGCCCACAACAGTTATCTCAACATCACAGGTTTATAGCATGTATGTAAAGAGCATTTTGGATTATAAAAGGATAGACAGTCTTGATAGTGGGTTCTCTTCCCACATTTACAGTGCAGATATGCATCTTAATGACTATATATAGGTACATGTTCCATGAAACAATATTATAAATTAATATAATATACCTAAACAGGATGGCTACAGTGGTGCAGCAGACAGCAGAGGCTCTCCGGTCCGATCTTCGGCTGGGGTGTCTTCTGTGTAAAGTCTGCATGTCCTCCCTGCGGTCCTGTGGGTTTCCTCCGGGTGCTCTGGTTTCCTCCCACATCCCCAAAGACATGCTGCAAGTGGATTGGACACGCTAAAATTGGTCCTAGGCTTGAGTGTGTGCGTGCCTTCTGTGGAAGGTTGGGCGCTGGGCTGGCAACTTGACACGATAAAACTCCACTGCCAATCATGAACGGACAAGGTGATCCACTGTGGCGATCCCTAACTGGGAAAAGCCGAAAGAGAGAGAGAGAAAGAATATAATATACCTAAGCTCCATTCCAAGACAAGGACTGACATGTACATCATATAGCTCATTCCCTAGAACTGCATCAAGGCTCTATCATATACCTCTTTCCCTAGTACTCCACTGGGGCTATGTCATATACCCCATTCCCTAGTACTGTTGTTGTTGTTGTTTGTCTTTTTGTCTTTTCCCGGTTAGGGGTCACCACAGCGGAACTCTGGTCTGCTAATGATTGGCAGTAGATTTTTTATGGTGCTGAGTTGCCAGCCCAATGCCCAACCTTCAGCGAAGGCACGCCCATTCACACATGTCTTTCGGAGGCCACTCGACCGTGGGAAGGATATGCAGACTCCACACAGAAGGCACTCCAGCCGTGAATCAAACAGGAGAACCTCTTGCTGTGAGGCAAAAACGCTACCGCTGTACCACTGCAGCTTTATCCCATTCCCTAGTACTGTGTCAGGCCTATGTCATATACCTCATTTCCTAGTACTGCATCAGGCCTATGTCATATACCTCTTTCCCTGGTACTGCATCAATGCTATGCCATATACCCCATTCCCTAGTACTGTATCAGGGCTATGTCATGTACCTCATTTTTTACCAAAAAAAGCAAGAGACAAACGAGCGAACAAAGCTCCAGTCCACCAAGAACACAAGCCCAAAAGTTCCTTAACGCGTTTTTATTATTTTGCACAAGAGAAAAGCAGCGTTTTCACCACAAACACAATGTGGCTTCTTCAGAGGAATTTTTTAAAAGAATACAAATGGTACCTCCCTTTTTATAGGAGTTACTAATTACTTAATTAGTAAGCTTAATTTAAAAAGCTTAGTTAAAAAGACAGACACAATAACCTCGTCTGCTGTTACATTTACCCTTAAAATTGCATTCAAAGTGCAATAAACAATTGTTTTTCTCATCAAAAGCATATGTTATGCACTCTAAATGAAATAAAACATGTGAATAATCAAAAACAAAATATATATATATAATAACAATATATCAAACAAATAAAACATAAAAATGTTTCTAAAAAGACAACACATTTCACTCTAGCTAACTTCAAACAATAAAGAGACCCTTTTGTGATGCAATCAAGGTAATCAAATAACTAAAAATTAGAAATTACAACAGTACTTACTGCACAGACTTGCTCTGCCTGAAATGCAATCTATAATGTATCTGACTAACTAGTTCATATACATTAAGAATACTTGAAAATGAAGAATGTAAGTACTACTATGCAAAAAAAATTTTTAAAGGCTTTTTTGTGTAAAAACGGGCAATACTGGCAATACTGGAAGCTGACAAGCCAAGTAGGTGAGTATTCATTAAGAGACATTTTCAATTTACTGAATGTCACCTCAGGTATGCTTTATACTTTAATACTGGGGCTATATTACAACTTTCATTTAGCCCCGGTGTATTGAAAGAGTCTAATTTTAGCTGCCACAACAATTCACGTATTTCAAGTAAAATAGAAGTAGGACCACCCCTAATAGAGGGAGCCACATGATCAATGCCCATAAACGAAAATGCATGGCCCGGGTTATTAAATACATGCTTAGCCAATGCATTTTCACATTTGTTGTTTTTGATTGCATAATGGTGCTGGTATATGCGCTCCTTAAACTTTCTATCCGTCTTACCGACGTAGAAAGCAGAACAGCATGTGCAAAAGGCCAGGTAGATTATAGATTTCGTATCACAGCAAATCCTACACTTAATAAAATATTTTCTATCTGAAACCTCAAATGAGGTACCTGACTTAATGAGATTGCACCAATTGCACATACCACAAGGGAATGACCCCTTAATCCTGTTAAAGGAGTCACCTAAAGAAACGCATTGTAATAAATCCTTCATATTCCTCCCTCTCCTAAAAACAACACAGGGTTTTGTCCCTAGTTTGTCAGACAACAACGCATGTGTAGAAATGAAATACCAGTTCTTCATCAAAATGCCCAAAATAGCATCAGAATTTATGTTGTATGTCATGACAAAACTACACCCGAATTCCTGTGGTGTGTTTTCAGAAACAAAACTTGTGGCACAAGAAAGTGACATAGATGGAATGTCACTAGCTGTATGCTCAGGGACTACTTCAACTAAGGGTAATACTGGAAGAAGGGGTTCATATAACCCTTCCCTTCTCTTAGTGGACACCTCATTAATAAGGTCATCCACCAACCCCGATGGATACCCACGATGTAAAAAATACACCTTCAAGCTAGTCACTTCGGACTGAAAATCACACACCTCACTGCACATTCTTGCCGCCCTCACTAGTTGGCCTTTCACGATGGCTCTTTTTTGTTTTAATGGATGGGAACTAGTGAAATGAAGGAAGGAATTCACATAAGTAGCCTTCCTAAAAGTAACCGCTTTAAGCTTGTCAGATGTTGAAAGCCTTGACAAGCTAACATCAAGATAGTCAATTGAGTCAGTTTCAAATCGATAAGTGAATTTTAGAAAGGTTGTTGTTGAGTTCAAATACTCAACAAAGGAGTGAGCCCTTGATGAGTCACCCTTAAATAAAATAAACACATCATCTAAAAAGCGTGTATAAAATGAGATCTTATCGTTCCAAACTTTGTTATTGAGTAAGAAGTGCCTTTCCCAATAGGCCATAAATAAATTGGCCAAAGCCGCACCACAGGGTGAGCCCATAGCTACACCCTGTTTCTGAACAAAGACTTCATTATCAAACACAAAAAAGTTTGAAGACAAGACGATGTCCAATAGCTCAGTGACATTATTAATGTCATTCTTAGGGGCACCCAACTCAAGTAGGAGAAGTTCAACCCATTTGATCCCTTCCTGGTGGGGGATAGATGTATATAGATCGACTACATCGATGGTAAGAAAATTAGTAGTCTCTTCTATTGTAACCCCCTTCAAGTTGGATAAAAAAGACCAGGAGTCTTTACAAATGCTCGGGATGAGTTTTACATACTTAGAAAGCAAAAAGTCAATATACTTGGAGCAAGGGTATGAGACAGATGACCTGCCATCTATTAATGCTCTCATTGGAGGGTTGGCCAAATTTTTGTGGACTTTGGGTATACCAAACATGACAGGTGTTTTAGGATTCAAAATATCAATGTATTTAAAAGTATCCATGTCAATTCTACCACTTATGAACAGGTCCCTGAAATAACCCTAATTCTACTTGAACAAGTATTCATTTCATTCAAGGAAGAGGCTTCATAAGCCGGGGAATCAAGGACTTTGTACATTCTTTCCACATAGTCAGCTTGTTCAAAAATGGCCAACCCACCCCCTTTGTCAGGTTTTATAATCCTGACTGCAGAAGACCTTAATTTATTTAGAGCTAACAGTTGTTCTTTCGAGATGTTAAAAGTATTAGACTTAAAACTGTAAGACTTATCCATGTGCCTAATGTCTAACTCACAAGCGCATTCAAACATTTTTAAGGCTACATGTAAAGGTGGATTAAATACACTAGGCAGTTTTAATTTCAAATTGACGCCGTCCGTGTTGTCATTGAATAAAAGTTTTAAATTCAGTTTCCTGACATAACATTTTAAGTCTAATAACACCCTAGCAACATCACATTTGCTAGATGGAACAAAAGTGTTGCCTAATGCTAGGAGCTCAACAAGCTCTGGCTCTAGTAAAAGAGCAGAAAAATTATAGATCTTAAAGTCACCATTTGCATTAGACAAAATAATTGGTAAACCATTAGTAACAGCCCTTTCAGGTGGATTCAATGCTTCCAGTTCCTGTTCACCCTCTGACGGGATTTGTTGTTGCTGTACCCTAAAAAAGAAGAGTTATTAGGGTTTGGATTTCTAGAAGAAGCCTGATTATTACTAGCAGTAGGTGCAACAACATTTGCATCCTTATTGTTTTCATGTCTCTCCTTGTTTCTATTACTTCGCCTTAAAGGCCATTGGCCTTCAGTATTAGAACTGTCAAGATTATTATTAGGGGGGCATTCCATTTCATCCCCATCTGAGTATGTGACCAAATCATCCTCATTAACAGTCTGTTTGTTACTACTTAACTTAGGGAAGGCCTTCTCATTTGAGTAAGCCAACCTGTCTCTATGTAGTTTTTTTGATTTGTTGGTTTTAATTTTAACCAAATAGGTATCAATGCTTGAAAAAATGCGTGCATAGTCAAAAGTAAGTAGCAAACAACGACCACAGTATCCAAAAAGTTCTTTAATAAAATCTCTGACGTCTCGGCCAAAGCCTTCAAGGAGAATAAAATTGTATACAAGCATCCACATTTTATAACAAACTAGTAACTCAATTAAACAATTAAGCAATTAATTAAGCAACACTCTCCAATTGAACTCAGCATTGAGCCCACAAGGAGACATAGTTTTATACTTTAAAATAAGCAGAGCTTCTTTTTGCAGTAACACAGTTTTAACATCCTGCTGACAATACATTATTGGCTTAACTTGTTCTAAAATAGTGGCTTTTAAACCTTCACTATTTTTGTTATGACATTCTAAAAAATGCAAAGCTACAGGGCTTTCAATATTACCATTCTTAATGTCCCTTATATGCTCTAACAATCTCAGTTTGAAGACCCTTTTTGTTTCTCCTATGTAATACATATTACATGGACAACATAGAGCATAAATAACCCCTACTGACTTACAACAAAACTGCTTAACAGGAGTAAACTTAACATCATTAATAAATGGAAAACATGGTGTGATATATTTGCAACCTTTGCAATTTCCACAAGGGAAAGTGCCAACTTGGCATGGTTCTTTATATAATGAAGGTGGAGGCAAAATAAATTTACTTTTAACCAAAAAATTTTTTATATTTCTACCTCTCCGATAGGAAAATTGTAAATTAACATTCAGCCACTGTTCAACATTTTTGCAAGAAAGTAAAAAAGACCAAAATTGTTTTACTATATCAAGAAATTGAGAAGTAAAACAACCATAAGTGGTTACAAAATACATATTTTCCTTACAGTTATTATTACCATTATATTGAGCCAAATTTTTGCAGGGAAAATAACTATTTACACCATCAAAAAGCTTAACTCTTTTAACTAATTTATCAAAACATCTGTTTAAAATATCTTTGTTATATCCCCTACTTAAGAAAGATTCCACCAAAGTATTCATTTCTTGCTGAAAAATATCAGGTCTTCCACATAATCTATATGTACGTAACATTTCCCCATATGGTAAGGCATCCAACGTATGAGGAGGATGGCCACTGGTTCCATGTAAATAAAAATTAGTACCGTCAAATTTTCTATTGATCAAAGTAATAATATTAGTACCATTAGAAATATCGAGAATAGCATCCAAAAATGGGACAACAAGTCCCATTTTTAGACCATCAAAACTCATAGAAAATCTATTATGATTAATATCTTTAACAAATGCTTTAATGTCACTTTCATCAGCATCCACCAAGAATATTAGATCATCCACGAACCTATAATAAGATATTACATGGGTCTGAAAAAATCTATGCTTGTATGTTGTTTCTAGTTCAAATAAACCCATAAATAAATTAGCATACATGGGGGCAAAAGAAGCCCCCATGGCTGTACCCTGTAACTGATGATACAAAATCTCATTAAACTCAAAAAAATTATGAGTCAAACAAAAATAAAGTAACTCTATAATAAATGCTGTGACCGGATTGTCACCCAAAAAGTATCTAACAGCATCAATGCCAAAAGGGTGTTTAATGTTGCTATAGAGGCTTTTAACATCAATAGTAAACCACGTCATCCTAGCATTTATTTTCACCCCTTTCATCTTATTCAGAAAATCAAAAACATCACAAATATATGATGGCAATTTGTATACAAAGGGAGCTAGAAATTGATGTAGAAAAATACCCAAATTATGCAAAAAATACAAAGAACCAGAAACAATAGGCCTCCCGGGGGGCCTAGACAGATTTTTATGTATTTTGGGTAGGCAATAAAAAAGAGCCATTTTTGAACCTTCTATCTGAAATTTCTTTTTAACATCAGTGGAACTAAAATAACCTAGCCTAACCCCTTTATTTAACAAATCTAAATATTCCTGAACTGATTTGAAATAAACATCTACAGATATAACTTTATAAGTGTTACTGTCATTTAAATGTTCCATACACATAGACAAGTAATCAGCAGAATTCAAAACAACAAGCTTATTACCTTTATCAGAAGGTTTGAAAATTATGTCAGTTCTTTTACTGAGCCTAACTAAAGCTTGCCACTCATTCCATTGCAAGTTATAATCAACATTAGTTTTATTACTCATAAATTTTTCATAACTGAGTTCAGTAAATTTAGAAAAAGCAGCATGAGACTTGATTTCTTCATCTAAAGCACATACTTCTTTTGTTAAATTATCAATACACAAAGAATAGTGTTTAACTAATAACTCAACTAATTGCAAGCCTTGTTTCTGGAAGAGACACTTCAAATCTAACAGAAATTCAACACTATCGATAATACTAGATGGTGTAAAAGCACTCCTAAGCCCCTTCGGGACCAGCCCTTCATTCAAGCATTGTTTAAAATAAGCTACTTCGAGCTGCAATTTGCGTAGTTTAAAAGTTTTTACATCAAGCAATTTTAGCTTGTCAGTCACTGAAGCAGAGTCCTTTATGGGCACAGAGCTGTCCGGCACCGGCGGAGCGTCTGAAAAAGGTTTTGGAAAACAAAAAATGTCACCTGTATTCCTGATCCAGTCTGAAATAGATGCACCGCCCATAAGCGCTTCCTGACAGCCAATGTTCAAATTATTAGTATCCGCCAAACCATTAGACGATCCTGTCACCAAAAGTCTATCAGAACGAGCGGTACTCCTTAACGGTTGAGCTGGAGGAATAGAGCTCACAGAGTCACTGAATGCACGCAGTGCGTCAGATGAAGAGCCGTTATTTCCCGATGTAACAGGGACCTGAATCTGGCGGTTCCTTTCAAAAGAGTCCAAGCGTGCATTAACACGGTCAATTTTTTCCGTAAGGGACAACAGCAGTTTAGGTAGATCCGAATTGTCAGTATTAGCTGAACCAAACAAGTTAGGGCTAGAAGGGCTCTCGGTAGGTACCAAAGCCATATAGAACAAATGAAATACCAAAAAAAGCAAGAGACAAACGAGCGAACAAAGCTCCAGTCCACCAAGAACACAAGCCCAAAAGTTCCTTAACGCGTTTTTATTATTTTGCACAAGAGAAAAGCAGCGTTTTTGCCACAAACACAATGTGGCTTCTTCAGAGGAATTTTTTAAAAGAATACAAATGGTACCTCCCTTTTGGTTGGTGGATGACCTTATTAATGAGGTGTCCACTAAGAGAAGGGAAGGGTTATATGAACCCCTTCTTCCAGTATTACCCTTAGTTGAAGTAGTCCCTGAGCATACAGCTAGTGACATTCCATCTATGTCACTTTCTTGTGCCACAAGTTTTGTTTCTGAAAACACACCACAGGAATTCGGGTGTAGTTTTGTCATGACATACAACATAAATTCTGATGCTATTTTGGGCATTTTGATGAAGAACTGGTATTTCATTTCTACACATGCGTTGTTGTCTGACAAACTAGGGGTAAAACCCCGTGTTGTTTTTAGGAGAGGGAGGAATATGAAGGATTTATTACAATGCGTTTCTTTAGGTGACTCCTTTAACAGGATTAAGGGGTCATTCCCTTGTGGTATGTGCAATTGGTGCAATCTCATTAAGTCAGGTACCTCATTTGAGGTTTCAGATAGAAAATATTTTATTAAGTGTAGGATTTGCTGTGATACGAAATCTATAATCTACCTGGCCTTTTGCACATGCTGTTCTGCTTTCTATGTCGGTAAGACGGATAGAAAGTTTAAGGAGCGCATATACCAGCACCATTATGCAATCAAAAACAACAAATGTGAAAATGCATTGGCTAAGCATGTATTTAATAACCCAGGCCATGCATTTTCGTTTATGGGCATTGATCATGTGGCTCCCTCTATTAGGGGTGGTCCTACTTCTATTTTACTTGAAATACGTGAATTGTTGTGGCAGCTAAAATTAGACTCTTTCAATACACCGGGGCTAAATGAAAGTTGTAATATCGCCCCAGTATTAAAGTATAAAGCATACCTGAGGTGACATTCAGTAAATTGAAAATGTCTCTTAATGAATACTCACCTACTTGGCTTGTCAGCTTCCAATATTGCCAGTATTGCCCGTTTTTACACAAAAAAGCCTTTAAAATTTTTTTTTGCATAGTAGTACTTACATTCTTCATTTTCAAGTATTCTTAATGTATATGAACTAGTTAGTCAGATACATTATAGATTGCATTTCAGGCAGAGCAAGTCTGTGCAGTAAGTACTGTTGTAATTTCTAATTTTTAGTTATTTGATTACCTTGATTGCATCACAAAAGGGTCTCTTTATTGTTTGAAGTTAGCTAGAGTGAAATGTGTTGTCTTTTTAGAAACATTTTTATGTTTTATTTGTTTGATATATTGTTATTATATATATTTTTTTGTTTTTGATTATTCACATGTCTTATTTCATTTAGAGTGCATAACATATGCTTTTGATGAGAAAAACAATTGTTTATTGCACTTTGAATGCAATTTTAAGGGTAAATGTAACAGCAGACGAGGTTATTGTGTCTGTCTTTTTAACTAAGCTTTTTAAATTAAGCTTACTAATTAAGTAATTAGTAACTCCTATAAAAAGGGAGGTACCATTTGTATTCTTTTAAAAAATTCCTCTGAAGAAGCCACATTGTGTTTGTGGCGAAAACGCTGCTTTTCTCTTGTGCAAAATAATAAAAACGCGTTAAGGAACTTTTGGGCTTGTGTTCTTGGTGGACTGGAGCTTTGTTCGCTCGTATGTACCTCATTTTTTGGTACTGCATCACTGCAATGTCATACCCCATTCCCTAGTACTGGATCAGTGCTATGTCATATACCTCATTCCCTAGTACTGCATCAGGGCTATGTCATATATCCCATTCCTCAGTACTGTATCGGGGCTATGTCATATACCTCATTCTCTAGTATTGCTTTGGGGCTATGTCATATACCTCATTCCTTAATACTGCATTGGGGCTATGTCACATACCCCATTCCCTAGTACTGTATCAGGGCTATGTCATATACCTCATTTTTTGGTACTGCATCACTGCTATGTCATATACCCCATTCTCTAGTACTGGATTAGTGCTATGTCATATACCTCATTCTCTAGTACTGCATTGGGGCTATGTCATATACCTCATTCTCCAGTACTGCATTGGGGCTATGTCATATACCTCATTCCCTAGTACTGCATCAGGGCTATGTCATATACCCCATTCCTCAGTACTGTATGGGGGCTATGTCATGTACCTCATTCCTTAGTACTGCATTGGGGATATGTCACATACCCCATTCCCTAGTTCTGTATCAGGGCTATGTCATATACCTCATTTTTTGGTACTGCATCACTGCTATGCCATATACCTCATTCTCTAGTACTGCATTGAGGCTATGTCATATACCTCATTCCCTTGTAATGCATTAGTGCTATGTCATATACACCATTCCATTGTACTGCAGAGCTTTTATTCATTGGGACTATGTTATATACCCCATTACCTGGTACTGCATCAGTGCTATGTCATATACCTCATTCCTTAGTACTGCATTGGGGCTATGTCATGTACCTCATTCCTTAGTAATGCATTGGGGCTATGTCATGTACCTCATTCCCAAATACTGCATTTGGGTTTCTTATTCATTGGGGCTACGTCTTCTGAATGCCTTCATTTGCTGCCATCAGTGAGTTGCTGCCAAATACTCTAAAGGTTCTTCTTCTTTTTTGGTACATGGTTTGGGATTTAAAAAGATGGACCAGCTGCTTAAGCTTAAGATAAATAACAGTGTGCTTAGCATGTTTCCAAAGGAGGCTATGTTTTACATAGTAGATGAATCACTCTGTTATACAGAGGTAACATAATATGCAGCTATGGTACCACAGAGTGTCACTGAATCACTATGAGTGAGAGCTCATGCTTATAGCCTGTATACATGTTGTGCTTTTAGGCCTTTGCTATGTTGCTTATTCTGTAATTCAGAATATATATTTCTAGACTGAATCTCTGACAACCATCTTATTTTACAGTCCATTTATGGCAATAGCCATTGACATTAATGCCGTTTTGAGAGCACCTGCCTGGTATGCTAGGAACAGCAAAATTATACTTTATCTTTTGCACAGCCTGTCCAGGGAGAAGCTGCTGGGACATTAAAGGGGTTATTTCATAAGGTGGATGCACTGTATAACCTTAATGAGCTGCATATTGAGGCTATTGGCATCCCCAGGACCAGTGAACAAAGCAGACACTGCTAAGATGACCTATGGCACTGCTACACTAAAGATCTCCAACAGTAGGAAGCAGAGGTTAGGCATGAAAGGCCCAAATCATATAGTAAGTATGTGCAGTTGATACTGTTTTTCAAAGTGTGATTTTAACATTTTTTCTCTTTTTTTCTGCCATTCAGAGCTACATACCTAATAAAAGTTATTCCCATTGACAAACGTACCAGGTAAGATATTGTGTGGGACTGCCTCTGTACTGTTTCCTTGCCGAGCTGTCTTGGCAGTGCTGCCTATTCTGAGCTCCTGCATAGTTGTTTATCTGTGAAACTGTGGGCTCCTTGTGAAGCTTCTGCTATCTTACAGCACTCATGAGGCTGCAGCTCATTTGTGAAGCTATGGACACATCTGCTATCATGCATGTGCATGTGGTGTTAGCTGACTTGAGTAGATATTGTCACATTTCCAGCCCTCTGGTATCACGCATGTTCATGTGGGTTTGTAGTTTTGCAGTGAAGTCTGTATTGTACCTACATCTTTGGTAAACAGCTATTTTTCCCTTATGGCTTTCAGTGTTGGTTGAACGGGAGGTGAGTCATGTTGTCATATCTCAGGAGGCAGATGTGACTTGTGGCACAGTGTAGTTAGTGTGGTATTTACCCATTAGATTGTACTATATTAACTGTGCCATTTGTTGGACAGCTCATTAAGGTTATCATTCCCATTCTAACACCCTCCTGTAGGTGACAAAGCCATGAAGCTGCAGATGCATCATCACCAGCCTATCCTTGCTGCTGTGGCTACGTCAGATGACATTCCTGGAAGTGCCTCACTGGAGGGTTTTGTGCTCTCCTAGGCAGGTAGATTGGTTCAGTCACCTTCTGAAGCCTAGCAGTCACTGCAGCAGGAGGTGCCAGGCAGTTGACTTTATGATGGCCCAGTAGAGAGTCGTCATCATGCCTCACATGGAGCACATAGATGTGCTCAACTGTCAGGGTACTGTCATCAGGCCACAAGACCAATGTATGGCCCCTGTCACTGGCCACCAGGAAGCATGTGTACAATGTCCTGTGACAGAGTGACAGCCTTCTTGACCAGCTGTCAGGCAGCACTCACTATACCTGTACAGACCCTATTCCCATCCAGGTTTACCCCCATTCTACTGTGCCATAACCAACTCCGTGTACATAGACCACTCCTCCTTATCACCGTTAGTTCACCTTTTGTTTACTTGTGTCCAGCCGATCTCTCCTCCAGCATGTGCAAATCCACTATGTTTGTCTGTACTATTTTGTGTTTGTTTGTTAAAGTGTCCCTGCAGATTACTCTTCCCCTTTTCTTCCTCTGTTTACTTATCATCATCCCATTATCCCGTCTGTCTACATTATATATATATATATATATATATATATATAGGTACCTAAGCTCACAAAAGTGTGCCTAGCCTTCCTCACACCTTCTTTTTCATTCTTTCTTTCCAGCTTGTTGACTGGGTTAGCCTGTCTGAGCATAATTTGCCCTTTTCAGCAGGGTTCCATGGAAAAAGCTCCCTACAGTGGAAAAATAGTTGTATGTAACACTAGAATAAGTAATAAAGCATGCAAGAAGGTACAATGCTGAAAATGAAAGTATAATAACAAAAATATACAGTTCTCAGTACAGTATTATGGAATATGGGTAACTAAACTTAATTCTACATACCAGAATGCATACAAGAACTTTACAGTATTAATTAAGTTATGGATCAGCTTATAGAAATGGAGAAGGGTGGCTGTATGTGACAAGTACATTATTTAAGCAAGTACAACTGTAAGGAATCTTACCTGGCAACTGTCCTGCAGTTGAAGCAGAGGATTACTGAACTGATAATGAGCTGTTAGTTCCCTGTGGTCCAGTATCCTGGGTTTTATTCCCTCAGTCTTCTTTACCTAACTGTGTGACTCTGGGCAAGTCACTTAACCAAGCAGTACTCATGTGCTGAACCCGAAAAAGCATCATGGAGATCAGTGCACTACCCCAGTTAAGAAATAAAAATTAAATTAAAGTGACACCTTGACCCCATGTGCAAAAATGGGAAAAGGGGCTGTGAATAGATAGATGGATGAAACAAGGAATAGAAGTATAACTTGGATGTTAGTGCTGCCATATGGATATAAAACAGAAGCAGATTGCAGACCTGATGTAGAGTTTAGCTATTGTAGTTCAGGGAGAGGGAGCAGGATAGACATAAGGTGTATATGGAAGAGCAGTGGAATATAAAGGAGAGGGACAGACAAGAAGAAGACAGCAGATGAGCTTAGGATGAGTCATGTTATATTTTGGTGATCAGAGGGTGATAAGAAAGAGACAGTATAAGGAATGGAGTTCCTGACTTCATGCCTTAGCATGATTTTCTTCTGGTTAGGAACTGTTTTAGTTTAGTTTCTGCTCTGATATCAAGTGAAAATGACTGCCTTCTTTTGCTTATAAGGAACCAAACCAGTAACAGAGTGCAAACAACGACCAAGAACCAAAACAACACTCTGGGTAGCCGGAAACCAAGAATCAAGTCAAAGGTTTTTAAACAAAACAGAATTTAATCACAATCACAGTAAAAAAAATCACTCCATAAATAATGTAGCAATAATCCACAATAGTATATCCACAGTCAAGTGCTATCATCCTTCCTGGACTTCTTCAGTTCTGAAGAATCTGGCCCTCCTGCTGGAACAGCAGGGCAGGGGTCTGAGGCAGGTGCCATGGTGCCAGCAGTGACACACCGCGCAAGAGGGGGTACCAGTGTTGGTGTGGCCAGTCTGGTGCAATCAGTATTGTCCTTGGTTTGTCCTGTTTGATCTTTAGACGCACCTTGGAGAGGAGATGCAGAGGGGGAAAGGCATAAACTGCTAGGTTTTTCCTGGTGAAGGACAGGGCATCCACTTTCCAAGCTTGCTTGTGGGGAGTCCTTGTGCAGAATTTGTCCAATTGGTAGTTCTGGGGGGAGGCAAACAGGTCTATCTCTGGGCTCACCCATATTTTTCTCAACATGTTGAATATCTTTGGTTCCAGTTTCCACTAGTGTGGGCCCAAGAGATTTCTGCTTAGGTCATCTGCCAGTGTATTTAGCTTTCCTAGCAGGAACTGAGCCTGTAGGTGCACTTGCTAGCTCAAGGCTGTGTTCCACAGAGCCATGGCTAGTCTGCAGAGAGGGTATAAGTGGGTTCCCCCCTGCTTGCTCATGTACCACATAACAGCGGTGTTGTCCATCTTTACCAATAATTGTCCTGGAAGAATGTGGTCCTTGAAGGCTGTCAGAGCATTCTGTACAGCTAACATTTCTTTTTGATTGATTATGCAGGTGCATTTGACTTGGGTTCCATTTGCCCTGAATGCACTGCCCTGCCAAGTGAGCCCCCCATGCATAGTCTGATGCATCTGTTGTTAGGGTTTGGACGGCAGGGGGTAGAGTGAATGGCAGTCCCTTGTTTTGGTGGCAGGCCTCTGCTCACCTAAGGAGCTCTATCTGTAGACAAGGTATGATAGGAATCATTCATTCTAGATCATGAGAATGTTGACACCATAGGCTTTTTAGATACCATTGTAGTTTCCTCATATGCAGTCTTGCATATGGAACTAGTAGAATGCAAGAGGCCATGAACCCCAGGGCTTGCAGTATTTTCCTTGCAGATAGCTCGGTCTTTGTGGCCAGTAGTTTGAAGTAGGCTGTCAAATGAACTTGTTTCTCTGGCGTGAGGTAGGCCATCTGGGAAGTTGTATTCAAGCTTGCTCCCAAAGTACAATTTGTTGGCAGGGTACAAGATGTGATTTATTTTCGTTTATGGTGTACCTCAGAGAATTTAGCAATTTCTTTACAAATGCCAGATGATTTAATAGTATGTTCTGGCTTTCTGCCTGAATTAGGCAATCGTCCAGGTATGGGTATATTTGAATATTTCTTTGCCTGCAAATTGCAATGTCTGGAGCTAGGCACTTTGTGAATACCCTGGGCACAGTAGATAAGCCAAAGGGCAGTGCAAAGAACTGATAGTGCATGTAGCATGCTCTGAAGCGTAGGTATCTTCTGCAAGATTCCTTTAAATCCAGTGCTGCCAACCAGGCATCTTTGTCTAGCATGGGAAGCAGCTGATGAAGAGTTAGCATCTTGAATTTTGGGATTACCAAAAATTGGTTGTAGGATAGACAGGTCCAGGATAGGATGCCAGGAATTGTCTTTTCTGGGTACCAGGAAAAGTCTTGAGTAGAAACCTTGCCCCCAAATTCTTCATCTGGGACAGGTTGAATAGCCGTGATGCTTAAAAGAGAGAGAACTTGCTTTTGAGCCTCTGCCCACTGATTTGGGGGTAGGTCTGGCCAACCGTTTGGGGTTGGTAAGGAGTGGAAGTGGAATCTGTATCCTTGGGAAACTATATTTAAAACCCATTTGCTCTGGGTAATGAGTTCCCAATTTTCTGCATGCAGGGCAATCTTTCCCCCCTAAAGGAACATTCAGTTGAGCAGGGCTTGGAAGGTTTAAAGTTAAGTCATTGAGACAGTTTACCGTAGGGGGGAGTCTTACTACTCCCTGCTTTGGAAGTGGGAGCCTCCCACTGCTTAGTCTTGTGAGTACCTTGGGACTGAATCCTGGGTGTTCTGCTGGTTCTGGATTTGAACTGAGAAGGCCTGGAAGAGGCAGGAAAGGACCAATTCTTAGAAGGCCAATGCCTACTAAAACTGGGAGGCTGTACTTGCAGGAAATCTTTAACAGTTTGCATAGATTTAGCTTTTTCCTCTATCATTTTAAGTACTTCTTCTGCTTTGTTGCCAAACAGGTGGTCTTGGTTTAAGGGAGCATCCAGTAATTTAGCTTTAACATGATCTGGCAAAGATTGCTCCTTAAGCCAAGCATGCCTTCTAAGTACAAACCCAGTGACAGCAGCCCTGCAAGATGCCTCTAATGAATCAAAACCACATTGCAAAGTATGTTTTCCAAATTGTTCAGCAGAATGCATTAAATCCTGTAAAATCCTTATTTTCAGCACAGTCAGGAATCAACATAATTTTCTGTTTAAGCAATCCAATAATATGTTGCTGATACTTTAACATATGAAACTGGCAGTTTAAGGCCCTAATGGCCAAAGTTGCAGAAGTGTATACCTTCTTATCCCATCTATCCAGCTCCCTGGAATCTCTATCAGAGGGGGTAGGATTTTTGGCAGTAGTAGCCTTAATGCCCTTGGGTCCCTGTGAAATGGTCTCAGGATCCACAGTAGGATTTTTAAAGAGGAACTTGTGAGTGTAAAGTGTCAGGGGCCAGGCTAGATTCCGAGAAGGCATCATCTACAATGTCCAGTACAGGAGGGATAGCTAAAGGTCTGTGTTGAGGCAGGAGTAAGAATTCCCTAAGCCTCTTTTTGGAGTCAGAGAAATCCTGGCTTTCCCAGTGGACATGCTCCCTAAGAGTATGCAAGGTTTCACCAAAAGAGAAATCTTCTGGAGGGGAAGCAGAGGGAATGGAGTCCTCTGCATCAGAATCCTCATAGATAGATAAGGGCAAATCCTGGTCATCAGAGAAAACAGAAATTTCAGAATCCTGATCAGAAGAATCAGAAGGAAAATCAGTCCTAGGTCTCTTAGCAGGGGAAGGGTGGCTTCCCCTGATTAGAGTAATAATGTCTTTAGCCATTCTTATCATTTGTTTTTTAGGCATGGGGCCTGACCATGTGGTCTGGGTGTTGGTTTTCTAGGCATGGATCGAGTTTTAGGCCTTGAAGAAGAAGATGGCGTTGGTTTAATATGCAAGTCAGTAGGCCTGAATACACCCTCCAAAGCCGGTACCTGCACAGGGGCTCCGGACCCCTCCAAGGTAGAGATATCTGCAGGTTCCACAGTTGAAGAAGCATCTCATGGCATACTGGACTCCAAATGGGTCTCAGTAGAGGACTGCGAATATGAAGTTGCAGGTATCAGGGGCTGTGAAAGCGCCTCACTGAGTACCGGTGAATTGGTGACTAGCTTAGGAGAAGCATCATCAGCAGCTTTGGACCTATGCGGTCTGTCTCTGTCTTTATCTTTGTGTTTTTTTGGAATGTCAGTAGTCGGGAGGCTTACCAAAGCCATTTTTGGATAATTGAACTGAGTACCAAAATATTTAGATGCATAAATGAACTGACAATGAATAGCACGAGGTTTGAATAAGGCACAAAACCGACAGCAAGGTACGTCATGGTCAGGGCCTAAGCAAGGAATGTGAGAATTGTACGAATGAAAATCTTTATGCGGTATTTGCTTTCCACAAGAAATACAATTGTTAACTTTTACTAACATCGGTTTAGAGCAAGAAAAAGGATCCCCAACAGGGTACTTAGTTTAGTTGAAGACTTTGGAGCTGAAATTCGAAAACAAAAATTTCAGGAGTAGGCCGACTGGCACTTGTGAACTGCTTCTGCTTCGGGCACCGCACGGCAAGAAAGACTGATGTAATAGAGTCAGCTGCATGCTTTATACCCCTGACTACCTGACGTCATAGAAGATGAGACAGCAACTGACGCAGGACTCAAGACTTTGATAATCAGACCAACTGAGGGCTTCTGCAAGCAGATAACCCAAATGTGATGACTGCAACAGTGAAACATGAAGAACATCAATCCCCAGTGTACATTTAACTGGCAGAAAAGTATACGAATACAGCCAGTTCCATGGATTACAGGAATAAATTTCTGACTATGATCCAGAGGCTTAAGTTTGAATAGTATCCTGGGCGTGGTGAGGGGAAATGGGACTAAGCAGGACCTGTTGACCTTTCATAATAGTGGGGAGAGAGGTCGACTGACCCACCCTGGCAATGGCTTCTAGTGGAGGTTGGCACTGCTTGTCTCAACACAAAGTATTATGGTGATGGTGTCCACTAAGCACACTGCTTAGATATCAGTGCATGTGTCATATAGACAGTAATGTTCAGTGTTCCTGTTTCAGTGGTGTAGTTGACAGATCAGTGAGGGGAAGGATTCAGATACTTAAGAAAAAAAAATCACTTCTTCTGAGCAGACAGGATAAAGTATACCCAGAAGAGAAAAATGAAAATAACATATCTGAAGCTGTAAAAAAAAAAAAAAAAAAAAAAAAGAGACCAAAAAGAGACTGAATGATTTTAATAAATGTAACATGAAAAAAGGAAAGAAGCACAAGGGACATGGCATAAATTTTTGTTTTGCAAAGTTATCATCCAAAATATATAAGGTCAAAAATAACTGGTGAGGCACCTAATGAATAACATGTGGGGGCTTAATGATGGCACTGTTATGGGACATGAAAGGCAGCCTTATCAAGATGTCGCTGCAACAAATTATGTCAGTGACAGAATTCAAGAATTCATGAACAAATGAAGCAATTCTAGCAAGGCTAACAAAAAAGCAGGAACTGGCTACAGAGACCTGCAGGAAGATCCACGGCACATAGATGAATGGGGCAAACTGTGAGCTTTAGAAGTGGAGAGCAGACACTGATTGCGAGGCGAGCTGGGGGGTAATTTATTTGTATAAGCAAGGCTTGTATAACATTCCAAACATCCAGATGCAAAGCAGGCTAAAGCATGGGCCAGAAAAAGGTAAATGAAAAGCCCAGGCTAGTGAGCATATCACCTGACGGATTTTATTTTATTTGTTAGCCAGGTAAGCAGCTACTAAAGTGCCTATTTTTGGGAATCTGCTGACAGCACTGCTTGGTTAAGTAACTTGATCAGACTTACACAATAGAAAAATGGAAATGTAAAACTACAGGTTGAAGCTTCTTAGTATTTTATAACCTTAATATTCTGTCCTATACTGCAAGATGGATAAATCCTCTTTTTTTCTGTTTCAGAGTTTCAAGAAGTAAATAAATGTGTAAGTTACTGTCTTCATTAAAAAAAAAACAGCAGATAAATTAAAAGACAACGTTTGTAAGATAAATTCAATGTAACATGAAATTGAATGTCCCAGCATTCAGATTTGTTGTCATTGCTAAAGCCCCTGGAGGATCTTCTACACATGATTGTGTGACAGTAGTTCGTAACATACTTGCTAACTGCCACCATACCTGTCAATCTCTTACAGCAAGAATTCTGGACAAAGACACAAATAAAGGGGGGACAAATGCCCAAAGACAGGTGCACTTTGTAAATATTGTTCTTACAAACTTAGAACAATGATAGAATAACAGGTTTTGCAGTAGCATGAATTTTCTGAAGGATATGAAGTCTGAAACTCAATGTGTGCCAATATTTTATGACGTCAGTCCTCAGTAATTTGCCATAAAACCACAATTTTAAGAGAAATGGACCAAAAGTATGAGGCAAAAATCTGGACATTCTGCAAAAGTCTGGACAGTTGAGAGGTATGACTACCACTTGCTCAAAAAGGCAAGTGCCCTAACTCTCACTATCCTGATCTTACTTAATTACTTAGCTCTCCCAACACCCAACCACATTAAACTATACAGCCCTACCTAAGCCCTAACTTTAACCATAAAACTCCCATATGGTTCCTATCTCAAGTTCTCAGTCCCAAGTTGCTAACTTTAAATCTCCACTCTCCCATCCCCTCCCTAAACCTAAAATACCCCATCACACCCTAATCCTAAAATTCCACTCCTACATAACCTTAAAGTCTTTGATCACTTCCTAAATCTAAAGCTGCACCATCCCTTCCTAATCCTGAAGTCCATTATTACTCTCCAAACCTAAAATTTCAATCTCCTTTTGCTCTTTAAACTAAAATTTCAATCTTCTTCCCTAAATCTATACTCCCTGATCACTCCTTAACCCTAAACCTAAAATTCCCTTGCCATTCCCTAAGTCTAAAATTCCTTCCCACTCCCTACCTCTAAAACTCTCTTCCTCCTGCTCCCTACACCTAAATTCCCCTTCCTGAATGTTGCCTTATACCCTAATCTCTACTCCCACTCCTCTCTTGCTTCCTCCAAATGGCTGCAGCACTTTCCCTGCTCGATTCATTCCTGGCCTGAGTTTGGGTACGCTATGGCACCTCCGCTCTCTCTCTGTACAGCTGCTTCACTTTACATGAACTCATATTTCAATTTGACAGTAAGCGATAGCCCATTTGAGCTACAAGACACTCGAGTCCCTGTCTTCAAAACAATGGCCTTCGAGCACCTGGGACTCAGGTGCTTGTATTAGGACCCCCCCCAACTGTAAACCGAGGTGGTGGTGCTGCTAAGGCCCCTGCATTCAGAGGTTTAGATGTTGTTAATATCTGTAGTTTACATGAAAAGTCATAGTAACAGTTTGGTAATTACACTATTTATTGTGGAGAGTCACATTTGCAGTTTGATAAGATTACTTTTTGTTTTCTGACGGGTGATTTATATAAATTTGCGAAGAAAAAAGTAGTTGCAATTTTCATTAAATTTACTTCTCATAATGATCTAGGACTTTTATATTGCAAGCATCTCTGGGTTGTCTGCAAGCATCAGAAACAATGCCATACCTCTCCATAAGCCATAATTAAAATAAACATACAACTCATACCCCCACGCTTATGCATTCCCTTTGCACAGATTGTTCTAGCCCAACTTACTAGCCAAACCTATAGCAAACTCATGTAGAAAGCAGTGTTGAAGGAGGGATTGGACTCCATACAAGTGTTGCTTTGGCAAAGGACATCCAGCTTCAGCTTCAGAAGTAAGGTACAACTTCCAAGCCAGCTTCTACACATAACAACTTAATGGGAAATACAAATAGTTAAGAATATGAGATAGTATAAGGCAAAATCACCACTGAACTGAAAGGGCCAAAATATCTACAGATGAAACAGACTCCCATCTGTAATCTCAGATAACACTATGTGTTTGCATTTTCAGGGTTTTAGTTCTATAAAGTAGGAGAAATTGTGCCATGTGATCATGGGCACAGCTGGTAGTATAACTGGGACAGTGTTTCAAAGGACCTGTGTTTGCCTGCTGAGACAGTTGATTTTTTTTTTGTGCTTGAATGTGTTTCACAAATTTATTTTTATCTCATTTTTATGCAAGTGACCTAATCTAGATAACTCTACAGCTGCAGTCAGACTTCTGCTCCTTGGAGAGATGTTTTACTTGAAATATGCTCGCAAGATGGCTTTTAGTGCGTGGAGAGCTGCTAACGACAAAGTTTTATTTTTAGCTTTTAGCTAATTTGAGAAATGTGTGGGTTTCAAATGCTTTTCTGGAATGGTAGGATACAGGACAAAATGAAGTCAGGCAGCTGTAGTTTATAATGTTCATTTGCTTTTACTGAACAGGGTTTGCTGGCAAATTAATTGAATATTGTTACGTTACTGATAGTCTGATAATGGTGTTATTTAATGAAACTTACTTCACTGCATGGCAGACTTGGACTATAATATGTAATTAGTTTTTGGGGTGAATCTCAAATACTATACTTTTTTCTTTATTATAATTCTTAGTATGCAAGTAGGCAAAAGCCATTGAATGTGATGGGCAAAACACTGTGCTGGCATACAAAGTGTGTGATAACCTGCTGCTAAACTGAGTGCCAGTTTAATGTTTTTTTCAAAAGCACTTTACATACCCTTATGCCACACTTGTATTATTGTAGGTAAAGCATTCTACTTAAAATGATTTGTACAACACATTATCTAAAACATATCTGGGACGACATTATGTCACTGAATGGAAATTGTGCATGTGTTCTCTCTCAGAACTCAGTGGAAGTGAAGAGATGGTGCTACGAAAGCTAAACTGGTGTTCTGACATCTTTACGTCTATGTTTAACTCATTTAAGAAATTCTGTTATAACTGGCTACTAAAAGACACAGGTTTGAAAAGCTTTACTGCTCTGACAGATAGCAAGGCGCAATTAAATTACATTTTATTTCAGACTCTAGTACAAAACACACACTGTCAGCAGTCAGGAAATCTCGAAAAGCTTTTCTTGTGTAGTTGAACACAAATAGCAGCAACCAAAGAATTCAGCAATAAAATCCACTTTAACAGTAAAACTGGAAAACCATCGGATTGAGCGGTTTCATCCCCTGACCAGGGATTTTATCAGAATCAACACTCATTTCATTTGAACTGCATCTTGTCCAAAGGAAGAAGTATTAAACCTTACATCTGCTGGAAAGCTGTAGAAATGTGAAAGAAAGAAGAAAACGAGAGTTGAAGAATTGGGTAGAATGTCTCCACAATATACATAATAGCAGACTCTGCCTGCATGGTATGAAGAAAGTAGTAATCCTATGCACTAAGTCATTATTATAGATCACTCTAAATCTGTTTTCATAGGTTCTTAGGTAGGTACTAGGCTATCGGCCCAAGTGCCTACATAAGCCTAGCCAACAAGATTCCCTGGCTTACACCACCCAAGAAAGATATTTTCCTGTGCCACTGTCGAGCAGAGACACAGAAGTGATCCCTGGGGTGTATTTCCTATTTCCCATCCACTCATCAAGATTTTTCTTGAAGAGTGTTAATGAAGAACTTTGCATTTTTTTACCCCAAGTATAATACTTCTGTTATAGATGTTTTGATATATGTTCCATAGGCTGTGGAGGCAGTGCCTCTGTCTTCCCCACACCTTCATTCAAGGATTACATATGAAAAATACCCCTGAAATGGGAAGAACATCAAGGGGTCTGTCCAGTGATAGGAGTTGAATGGGGTCTGGCTATCATACTGGCGGGAATGGGGTAGCATGTACAGGACATAGTCAGTGTCACAAAAGAAAATATTGTCAGCCAAGCTATCTGGAATTTTGTAAATAATTATATGTCATTGGTGAATATTAATATGATTTATATAGACGTGTAACAAAGGGAGATATGGCAGTAAGTGGTTGTGTGTCATTTGTGAATATCAGCCTGATGCAATTGCTTGTGTTACCACTATATTAGAACTGTATGTTATGTGTATATCACACTCCTGAAACACAGGGGATTAACTTGTAAAACTTAAGAATAGCTGAGACTGAAGTATTTTATTGCTGGGCCATCAACAAGAGATGTTATTTTTCAGTTTTAGTTCAGCAAGGAGACAGCATGTCTAAAACTAGGGAGCCTTCTGCATTGTTTGTAAGTTTTTATTTATTTTATGTCTTCCAGCAGTTGCCAACATCTGAAGGCTATGCATTTTCCACAGGGAGATTCTAAATTCTATCAGTTTCCAGCAATGGTTGTTTTGAGCCTGGGAACTGAAGTCAGGTGACAAAAAGTGATGTCCTGCTGCAAGTATCCTAGCAGTAATATTTGATATTAATTTAAGAACTCTGAGAGAATGACTCTGCATTTTGTATTTTATAATTGGCCTGAAAACATCCACTCACCACATCTGTCTTACCTTGCTGTAAGTAAGTTAACTAGGGTACAGAAATTTCTCTTAGATTCAGTTAGGAATATAGTGAAGTATAGCTTAGATATTTTCTCTATTTATTTGAGATTGTCCTGCAATGTTGTTTTAACCATTTCCTGTGAGTTTTAACTCTGATATCAATGTACATAAATATTTGTATTGTCTTGTTCTTTTATTATTAATTATTAAATATATTGAAACCTTTCAATTGTGGCTGGTCTTTCTAGAGATATTTAAGCTCTGAGAGTACTTGCATATCTCTTTGGTGACACTGTACAGACCACTCCTAATAGCCATGCTCTTGGTCAAACTAGCATTTGGATTAATAGTAACATTATACAGTAAGACTGGACGCCATTTGTTAATGGCCTTAAAGTAGCTGATATTGGGTTCTGATGGCAGTGATAACTGCCTTATAGTCCGGGCAAAAGTAGACATAGCTAGTAAACCTATGCCAGCCTTTCCAGTGTGTGTGTGTGTGTGTGTGTGTGTGTGTGTGTGTGTGTGTGTGTGTGGATATTGAATTCCTGTAGCCTGTAAATAGTGGTCACTAAGGAAAATGTTTGTACTCTCAGTCAGCCACACAGTGAACGTTCAGAGTTTCATATCACAATTGTTTTTTTTTTTTTTGTTAGCTTAGTTAGTCAGGGAGAGCAGGCAAGGATGTCAGCAGAGGAGTATGGCAAGCTGCAAGGAGCCAGCTGGCTGAGATGTGCCAGACTAAAGGACTGGTGCATGCTAACCTGACTAAAGCAGAAATTATTGCAGTCTTGGGCACAGCTGCATCACAGACCAACAATCAGAAGGACAACCAAGCTGGCCTTGGAGATGTACAACTCTCATAAAATGGACAGTTCAACTGTTCCACAGATGAATCCATCTGGAGTTAGAGACTTGAACTACAGGCCAAGCACTTGGAAATAGAAGCAGTAGAGAGACCGATATGTCTGGATGCTGAGGAAAAGGAGAAACTACAACATCTGGACGCTGAGGATAATGAAAGGCACAGGTAAAATGAAAAGAAGATGCTGACTCTTTGCCAGGGTCATGGAGGTAATGGGGAAGGGAGTAACCAAACTCCAGAAGCAACAAAGGTCAGTAAATTTCTTCCACAATTTACAGAGGGGGACAATTTTGATAGTTTCATTTATATGTTTGAAAGGGTATGTAAACAGTATAATGTTGACCAAGGGCTCTGGCTATGGTTTCTGACCCCCCTTACTCCATGGTAAAGCTGTAACTGCTATTTCTAAATTGTCTGATACTGATTGCTTAAATTATAATACTGTTAAAAAATGCCTGTTAGAATCTTTTAAGTTAACACCTGAAGCTTATAGAAAAAAGTTTTGTGAGCATAGACACAAGGCAGATGAAAGTGTTTGTGAATATATTGCTGAACTAAGCACTTATTTTCATAGGTGGGTGAGTGGGTGTCAGGTCACCACTTTTGAAGGACTGGCAAACCTTTTGATGAGGGAACAAGCCCTTAGCACTTTGCCTGAGGACAGGAAAATCTGGTTAGTAGATAGCAAATGTAACACAGCAGATGAGTTGGGGAAAAAGGCAGATCTATGCCTAGCAAATAGGGCATCACTGCACAGAAAATGGATATCCAGTGCTGCTCATGGGTCTAAGGGAAGCCATGGTGGGCAGCCTAGACTGCCCCAACAGTATCCACCAGTAGCAGGGGAAGCCACTAGTCTGGGTACATGTCTAGGACCAAGGTTTAAATGTTTTAAATGCAACCAGTGGGGCCATGTAGCATATAGATGTCCATAGAGTCAAGGTGGAAAACCAAAGGTGGGAGAGCCAGTAAGTGGAAATGCAACAATGCCAGCAATAAGCTTTCTGGAGACAACAAGGGTACCACCAACAACAAAAGGTTATATCCTATCTTAGTAGATGGAAAAGAGGCCACTGCTAAGAGAGACACAGCCTCTGACCTAACCATTGTGAAAGCTGCAATGGTTAAAGAGGAGCACTACCTGCTTGGGCAGTCTTCGCCAGTCAGACCTTTAGGAGGGACCCCATTCCAAATGTCTTTGGCTTGGGTTCACCTCCACTGGCAGGGTGGAAAAGGAAGCAAGCAAGTAGGTATGTTTGAAGATATCCCTGCAGATGTCCTGATAGTGAATGATTTTGATAATGCAGTACCTTGTGTGCATGCAGTGACATGCAGTCAGTCTTGGAGACAAGGATGTGGGTCTGGTAGCCTGGGGAGGACCCAGACAGATCCCACACTTGGAGTCAGGACTGGTGAGGTGGTTACCTCAGGGAGGGAGCTATCCTGAAGCAGTGAGACTGAAGGTGAGCCACAGCTGCTTATGGGTACTGATGTTCCCTTGGACAAAGTGACTGCAAGGGCAAAGATGAGTAATAGTACCCAGACTGACAGTGAGGTACTGCTGTCAGAGAATACCAGACTTCCTGTGGAAGGGGAGCTGGTAAGGGTTACAAAGAGAGAGTTGAGACAGGCTCAGCTCTCAGACCCTACATTACAAGGCCTGAGGGAGGTAGTTAGTGAAGCACCTGATTTTCAAGGGAAGGGGGATCTGTATACTGGGACAAAGGGTTACTGTATAGAGAGTGGACCCCTGAGGGAGGGCTAGAGAGTGAGAGAATATAACAGTTGGTTATTCCCATAGCCTACCGTCTGGCATTTCTAGCCATAGCCCATGATATTCCCTTTGCAGGTCATATGGGCATAAAGCATACAAAGAGACATGTTATACAGCATTTTTATTGGCCTGGGATTTCCAGAGATGTAACAGGGTACTGCAGGACCTGTGAGCAGTGCGAAAAGGTAGTTAACACAGGAGACAAGGTGAAAGCTCCTTTGATGCCTTTGCCTGTTATTGAGGAGCCATTTCAAAGGGTAATTATGGATATAGTGGGGCCTCTGAGTACTCAAAGTTCCACAGAGAAAAAGTATATCCTGGTGGTAGTAGATTATGCTATCAGGTACCTTGAGGCAGTGGCTCTGTCCTCCATTGAGGGAGAAAAGGTGGCAAATGCTTTGTTAGAGAATTTCAGCATGGTAGGTTTCCGAAAAGAAATACTGACTGACAGAGGTGCCAATTTCATGTCAGACCTGCTGGCTTGTCTGTGAAAGCACTGTGGGTTAAAGCACCTAAAGACCACCCCCTACCATCCCCAGACTAATGGTCTGTTTGAGAGGTTAAACTCTATACTAAAGACCATGCTATGGGCATTTGCAGACCAGTTTAAGAAGGATTGGGAGAAACATTTGCCCCATCTGTTTGCTTACAGAGAGGTGGCCTAGGAATCCACAGGTTTTTCACTTTTTGAATTTTTGTATGGGCATAGGGTGTGGGAACCTCTAGATTTGATTCATGATGAGTGGGAGGGTAAGCGTGAATCCCACAAGGAGTCTGTTGTGGCATATGTCCTAAACCTTAGGATAAGGCTCAGGGGAACTCATGGGCTTGCTCCAGGAGAACCTGGCAGAAGCCCAACAGCAGAAAGAGGTCTGGTATCACAGGAATGCTCGAGCCCGAGAGTATGCTGTGGGGGCAGCAGGTTATGGTTCTCATTCCTGTTCGACACAACAAACTGCAAGCAGCTTGGGAGGCACCCTTCAAGGTGGTAAGGATGGTCAGTGTTGTTAATTACATGGAAGAACTGCTAGGCAGGAGGCAGGGGCACAAACTGTATCATGTTAACATGACGAAATCTTATCATGACAGGGAGGACTTTGTGCTAAGTATTTGCAGTACAAGGCAGGAGGAGTCTGAGGGGGATCTATGGCTACAGGGAGCCAGCCAGCCAAATCCCAAATTACTATGGTGGAGCATAGGATTGCAGGCATATGATAGGACAGTGCAGCACTGTACTGTGGTCAGCAATGCCTAGGCAGCTGAAATCTCAATACAGGGAATGGGGTAAGGTATTCCCAGGTAGGTAACCCTCTCAAGCAATGTTTCTCAAGGCTCACTTGAAAAAATAGCTTGAGTCTTTGGTGGGGAGGGGATGTCACAAAAGGAAATATTGTCAGCCTAGCTATCTGGAATTTTGTAAATAATTATATGTCATTGGTGAATATTAATATGACTTATATAAACATGTGACAAAAGAAGATACTGCCAGCCCAGCTATCTTGAATTTTATAAGTGGTTGTGTGTCATTTGTGAATATCAGCCTGATGCAATTGCTTGTGTTACCACTATATTAGAACTGTATGTTGTGTGTATATTAAACTGCTGAAACACAGGAGATTAATGTGCAAAACTCAGGAATAGTTGAGATTGAAGTACTTTATTGCTGGGCCATAAACAAAAGATGTTATCTTTCAGTTTAAGTGCAGCAAGGAGACAGGCTGTCTAAAATTAGGGAGTCTCCTGCATTGTTTGTAAGTGTTTTATTGTTTTATGTCTTCCAGCAGTTGCAAACATCTGAAAGCTATGTATTTTCACAGGGAGATGCTAAATTCTAACAGTTTCTAGAAATGGTTGTTTTGAGCCTGGGAACTGAAGTCAGGTGACAAAAAGTGATGTCATGATGCAAGTATCCCAGCAGTAATATTGGAAATTAATTTAAGGACTCTCTGAGAGAGTGACTGTGCATTTTGTATTTTGTCTTTGACTTGGAAACATCCACTCACCACATCTGCCTTGCATTGCTGTAAGTAAGTTAACTAGGGTACAGTAACTTGAAAAAAGACCAAATGATGACTGTCCACACCAAATTAATAGTTAAGCGCTTTCTTTCATTTTAATGCCAATGAACTTCTTCAGAACTGACAAACCATTCAATGAATCAGTTTAAATACAAAACATCAAAGAATCAGTTAATTAATGACCCAATCAATTTCCATTCATCTAATTGTTTAATAATCTAAAAAAACTTTCTTAAAGACATAAATATCAAGTATAAGATATATCACTGTATAGGAATATATATACACATATGTATAACACGTACATTTGCATGTACTAATTTGAAATGTACACTTGCTGTTGTAATAAAATGTGAAGTGAAAAACTTAATAATATAACCTGTTATTTAAAAGACATTTGACATTTAAAGTCCCCTTTAGACCAGCAATTTGGTCCACGCTAAGAAATACTTGCCATCTAAATTCTTTATTTAAACTGATTCATTGAATGGTTTGTCAGTTCTGAAGAAGTTTGTTCGCAGTAAAATGAAAGAAAGCTCTTAACTATTAATTTGGTGTGGACAGTCATCATTTGGTCTTTTTTCACGTTTTGCTTCTAATGTTTATTTCTCTTCCATGGACTTTGGTGGTTTTTAATATTACAGGGTACAGTAGCTTTTTTTAGATTCAGTTAGGAATACAGTGAATTATAACTTAGGTGTTTTCTGAATTTAGTTGAGACTATCCTGCAATGTTGTTTTAAATATTTCCTGTGATTTTGAACTCTGATATTACTGTACATAAATTTAATATTGTCTTGTTCTTTTATTATTTGTTATTAAATATATTTAAACCTTTCAATTGTGGCTGATCTATCTAGAGATATTTCAGCTCTGAGAGTACTTGCATATCTATTTAAAGGCATTGTACAAGCCACTCCTAATAACCTTGCTCTTGGTCAAACTACCATTTGGATTAATAGTAACATTACATAGCAAGATTGGACACCCTTTGTTAAGGGCCTTAAAGTAGCTGATAAGGGGTTCTGGTGGCAGTGATAACTACATTATAGTCTGGGCAGAAGGGCGCTTAACTAGTATATATGTGTCAGCCTTTCCCAGGTGTGTGTGTGTGTGTGTGTGTGTGTGTGTGTGTGTGTGTGTGTGTGTGTGTGTGTGTGTGTGTGTGTGTGTGTGTGTGTGTGTGTGTGTGTGTGTGTGTGTGTGTGTGTGTGTGTGTGTGTGTGTGTGTGTGTGTGTGTGTGTGAGCTACGTAGGAAGGAATATGAGGCACTGGTTGGACAGAGAGAGTGTTAGAGGACTTGGCTTGGAACCCTGGCTAAGGTCTCAACTCTATAGTTGTGGCAGTGGTTAGTCTTATTGGGGATCTGGAGAAAGAGGGAAATTGCACTTTACTGTGTGTGCACTTGTCATCCTCCCAGTGCATACGTCCCCCACACTTGCCATTGATGAGGATTGAGGCTCTTTGATTACTGGGCCAGTGCTGGGGTTTCACAGTCAGCAAATCACATGCAATGTGACTGCATTCTGAAAGAGAAGGGGGCTTGTTAAAGTCTGAGCTTATCTGAATATGATATCAACTGGCTGTAGAGAACCCTGACAATAGATCTATGTTACAGGGAAAAAGGGTAGCTAGAAACAAGGCTGAATACTAGCAGGAATGCTTCAATTGAACAGGAGATGACAATGTTAGGCAGAAGGTGGTCATAAGTCAGAGTAAAAAAGGGATTCAGGAAGGATGAGTGTAGGACTGGCAGTGGGATAGAGTAGAGATAATAAATAAGCAGCAGAAAATTAAGAACAATGAAAATGACAGAGATGAAATTGTGAAGAGGATCTCAACGGTAGAGGAAATGACAGTAGAATGTGATAAGCATATATATGTGCAGAACTCCTGCATAACTGTGAATAGAAAGAGATAAGCAGGGTAGACAAATAGATGATAAATCTGAGAATAATGCTAAACAAAGGTTCAGTAGATGGAGTTAAGTGGTACATTTAGGTGAGGTTAGGTACAGTGAGAAGGGAGAAGAAATGGTTTTAGTTTGAGTGAAAGATGTACTAGGTCTAATAATTGGCAGAGCAAATCTGACCTTGTTAATTTCATTTAGAAAAGGAAGAGGTTAACTCACTTGTCATTGTTTGTGCAAGGAAATTTTATCTTGCAAAAAAGATCAAGGACACTTTGGGTCCTTAATGACACCAAATGCAAGACACAGGTCTCCACATAAGAGACCAAGTATAGGGATATGGCTTCAAGCCTGTCTTGGTAGGCTATGTTATTTAGACCAGTAATCTCTTAATTAGAAATCTCTGAGAACTTTCTAGTAGCATGGTATATCTGGATAGGTACATACCAAAGGGGGCATAGTGTTGTCTAATTGACCTAACTAGGGCTGAATACAGAGAGAAACAATAGCATATTTTGTCCTGGATGAGGTGCCTTTAGGTAATCAATTTTGATAGAAGGATTTCCTGACTTTTGGTGGTATACAGTGGTTGAAAAAGTGGGAATTTTCAATCTAGGTGCCAATATCCCTGACTACTGTGTCAATTTGGAGTGGGATACTGGCTTATTCTGTAAGTTGTAGGTGATAGTTGTTTACTAAATGTTACAACACTTCACCCTTTTGCATTTAACTTTAAACATGTTTCATTACACCACTGGATTATAATACTTACTTCTTGCTGTAGTGATTCCATATCAAGGGGTGACTGAACAATAATGCCCAGCTCACAGTTATTCTCAAGCTTCATAAGCCCTTGCTCTATTTTTGTAATTTAAAGATTGGAAAAGTATATGCCAAAAAGACAACCAGATATTCCCAAACTATTTAATATAGCAAAATTCTCTAGCACCTCAGCAAACAGCCTTTACAGAGTAAAAAAAGTAACACATAAATAACTTCACCATATATAACAGCATCAGTTAAGCTCAATTGCATAAATTTTCCCCTAAACAGATTATTAACACATTGTGACATATTCATTAAATGAAAACCTTCCAGCTACACTTTACGTTTAAACTCCTGGGAACCAGGGTGTTGTATTTCAATAAAAAAAGTTTATTTATAAAATAAATTCTTTTTAATGCTCTCATTTTCAAATGGGCCACAGTAAACTTGATCTAGTACTGTTGCTAGGCCACTTTCATCCCCATGATGGCAGTGATAAAAATGGACAGCAGCTGGACTTTCCATCCTAACCTTTCTAATGTCTCTAAGGTGCTCCTGTGGCCATGTCTTAAAGGCCCTCTTACTTTCACCTATATAAAATGTATTTCAGGACACTTAAGGGCATAAATTATTCCTACTGAATTACAACAAAACTATTTTTTACCTCATATTTCCTACCATTAATATCACCAAAATGTGATGCTACATGTCAACAACTGCAACATTTGCCGCATTAAATAGTCTCTTTAAGGGGAACACTTGCATAAACAGTCACCACAGGAGGAATAAACCTCCCATGAACAAGCATATCATTAATATTTCTTCCCCTTTTGTATGCGATACCTGGAGCATTATCTAGTAAATTACAAAAATCTTTGTGTTTAACCAAAAAGCCCCAACAGTATTTTAACATTTTTATCACTTCAAAACTAAAGGGACTATAAGTAGTCACAAACATTTTTTTTATTATTATTATCACTATTATCCTGAGTTTTAAATTCCCCATTGGGTATACAAATTTGTTGTCTGTCACACCTAACCATTATTACATCTTGAATACTTTTATTCAATTTATTCACATCATAACCCCTACTAATAAACATATCTTTTGTAAACTCTACCTCCTGAAGGAATTCCTTTTCCACATTACAAAATCTTCGTAACCTAAGGAATTCACCATAGGGGAATGCTGATAAAATATGAGGAGGGTGACAACTCTGCCCATTCAAATACTTATTGTCATCAATAAACTTTCTATGAACTCTTGTATGAATGACCTTTCCATCCAGGCCTTCTTATGAAACATCTAAAAATGTCACCTTTTGAATTACAATTAAATCAATACATTTCAAATTAAATCCATTAGTATGTAAATATTGAATAAAATCAGCAATCAAATCCTGACCTCATCACATAAAAATATCTAACTACATATTTGTTAAAAAACTCTGAAACCTAAATATACTGAGATTCAATTTTGCTATATTAAATAGTTTGGGAATATCTGGCTGTTTCTTATTGTTTGCTGCTTGCTCCTAAGGTGGTTTTGGACTTATATGCCAAAAAGAGTTGTCTCACTGCTGAACCCTGAAATATACCACTTGATACCTTCTTACTTTTTGAGGTGGTACCTACTACCTTAACCATGTGGGTTCTATCGTTCAGCCACCTTGTTATCCACCTTACCATAAGGGTCTACATTTAGGTACCTTAGTTTATTAATCATACCAACCTGGTGGATAATATCAAATACCATCACCAGACCCATATAGACAGTGTGGACTGAATAATTACCATCCACTGCCTCTGTGACCCTCTCAAAAAAAAAAATCAAGTACACGTGACCCCTCCTGGACAAAACCTCAGTGTTGATGATCTAGCTATATAAAGTTTTTGATATTGCAGTTAATGAAGTTATATATGATATATTTTATGTCTTTGCAAATTAGCCTAGTGAGGTTGATGGGTACATAACTCATGGGTGTCTATGGTGGGGCCCCCTTTATGAAGGGACTTCACAGCAGCTGTTCTCCACACTTTCGAGATACAGACAGGCCCTGTGGCTACACTTAAATTAAATTCAGGAGGGGTCCCACAAAGGCCTGTTTAACACTACGCCATGCTGGCCATTGCACATATAGCACCGTGTGTGTGTGTGTGTGTGTGTGTGTGTGTGTGTGTGCGCGCGCGCGCGTCTCATGTTTGTAAATTTATGAAAATGTATTGCAGTAGACTGATGTCATATCCAGGACTGGTTTCTCTTCATTGTTCCCACTGAGTGCCAAAACAAGCTCTAGTTCCCACATGACTATGAGGTAGATAAAACAGGTATCAGAGAATGAATAAATGAATGAATACAAATGTAGGTGCACATATTGTTCAGACAGTGGCTTAACTAATCAATATATAGCTCAATGATGTCTCTTAGGAACAATACTTTATTAGCTATGTGTCAGCCCTGCAGTACATTTAGGAACTTCTTGTGACTATTAATTTCCATGGAAGGGCTGTGGTAGCATTGCCTACAGTTGACTGATTGCAACATTTGTAAAGTCAGTCCATATTTGTATAGGTTCACATTAGGATTTCAGATTATCATTTATAAACTTAGAAATTCTACCACCATAACTGAGAGGTCTGCTACAGATACCTCACAATCTGTGTAATAGCTAAAATGACTGAAAACCAGTTTCCTACCACAGTACAGAGTTCAATGTCCACTAGAAATAGAAACGCTTTATGACTGCACCCTTACTTATTTGACTTCTAGCATTCATAAGAGTTGCATACACCTTATTTCATTTGCATTGGTTTTAGATATCTTAACTATAAAGGATTTCAATTCTGTCTAGAAAAATGGTACATGACCTTTCTTTTGGAAGTGATTATAACAAAATAAATGGGGTGTGGGGGGACTTGGGTTGAGGGGATACAATCCCCATCAAAAACAATCTTTCAAAGCAAGAAAACATTCTAATGAAGGTTTGAGCCTTTAATATGTTTTAATGAAGCACTTTTAATAAAATGATCTCACTCTCACACTCTCTCTCTCTCTCTATATATATATGTAGATATAGATATTAAGAAATATATATAGATATATATATATAGATATGGGTCTACTTCATAACATTGAAATTTCATAATGTTAAATTTCGTAACATTGAGACCATAACATCAAAAATTCAAAACACTGAAAACCCAAAACATTGAAAACTCAGAACACTGAAAGTGTGCTTCATAACATGGAAAACTACATTGCACAAGTAAATAAGACCCCTCCACCTACAACACCACCTAACTAACAAATACACTTTTTACTACGTTTCTCAGTGTATAGTGAGGTTAGGAAATTAACTTTTTTCTACTGTAGTGTGATCTTGGAGTTGGTATATTTAATTTACGGGAGATGTGGAGGGGTGCAGGGGGCTTCCCACTGCAGAAAGGTAGTAGAAAGTGTGTTTGTTAGTTAGGTATTGTTATAGGTGGAGAGGATGTTATTTACATATGTATTGTAGTTTTCAATGTTATGAAGCACACTTTCAATGTTCTGAGTTTTCAATGTTTTGG